>NC_054702.1:69858694-70138694 GCF_016097555.1 Gigantopelta aegis
ATGTTATTATTTTTATGGCAGTACTATCTACTTCTCGTTAGAAATCCCCGTTTGTAGATTTGACCAAAAACCAATGTTATTTCATGACCATGTGACTTTTTATTCGACCTATCAAAACACTCTTGCATGACACTGTCGACAGTTTGACGTATTCCGAATGCTTGAACCATAATTGGATATAAGCACGAAAATAAGTTGAAATATTACGAATGACGACTGTTAACGACGAAAGGCTACCTGTACTCGACATGGAGGAATTCTTATTTCAGTCACACTAAATTGCAAGTGACCTTTTGTTTTCAGAAAGACCAAGCTGCAAACAGTGCTTCCGCACCAAGCACTCGTAACAGCAGTGGCAGTAAGTATTTATTTAATATTTAATGTTCTATCCTATATGTTATAGACTTCACATTGCACACACGTGTGTTATTGTTGGAAGGAAATGTTTTATTTAACGACGCACTCAACACATTTTATTTACGGTTATATGGTGTCAGATATATGGTTAAGGACCACACAGATATTGAGAAAGGAAACCCGCTGTCGCCACTTCATGGGCTACTCTTTTCGATTAGCAGCAAGGGATCTTTTATATGCACCATCCCATAATAGGAGGGCAGTACATACCACGGCCTTTGTATACCAGTCGTGGTGCACTGGCGTTATTGTTGGTGTCTGTTACCCTGTTTCGTGTATATACAGTCTAGTTATAAAGTGTAAGTAAATATCTCGATAGTTCTCATGGTATCGCTTTCAAAATCATCTCTACTAAATTTCGAAGCAAATTTAAACAAGGTTTTGTGACGTAACTAGATGAGTAGATCACCTTTCGTCACATTTTTACTACAACAACAATTAAGTTTTGTTTTATAGTTACCAAACCGAATAAAGCATAGTCAAGTTTTACGTATTTCAAGGCAACGGAAATTTCAGAGGTTGCTACATTGTAAAATGTTAAACAGTCGTTGCTTATTCATTTTAAAATTGAAACCAACTGCCGCTAATCACAATTTTGAAAGCAAAGTATTCCTTGGTATCTGGTATCTGCACCATACCCTTTAAGTTGTCTTTCAACTGTAAGTGAACAGTGTGTGTGTGCGTGTGTGTGTGTGTGTGTGTGTGTGTGTGTGTGTGTGTGTATATATATATATATATATATATATATATATATATATATAAAGGTTCTGTTCAAGTAATTACTTTGCCAATACATACATACATACATACATACATACGCAGACACATACATTTTGGTATTTTGGTATGGTGTTATCCGTCCGTATATCCGACTGTCCGTCTGTTAAATTTTCTTGCCTAGACCATGTCTTGGATATTGAAGAATGCAGGACTATCAAATCTCACATGCAGGTGCATTGCATACCCTCGCTAGAACACACTCTTTTCGACACCACACCTTTCATATTAATTAATGGAGGACCATCAAACCTTGCATATAATTTATACAAGTTGGAATAACAGTGTGTCGTGTACCATTACTAGGTCACCACAACCAATTTTCTTAGTTCTAGATAAGACCTTCTACTATTACTATAGGTAAAGTCACCTAGATCCACTTTTCATTGTTCTACGTAACTGACCTTCTATAACAGATAAATCACATAATTTGTGTAAATTCTCAAAACTGTAGGGATATCTAGTTCAGCCTTTGAAGAAGCGGAGACGGTCAACTTTCACAGAAGTTAACAGTACAGAAATATATAAATGTGTCACCATGCTATAAAACTGTTCCCATTATAATAATAAAAAAACCCCAACCAACTTCATTAACCAGCGAGCATAATCTCTAATGGGAATGGGTGCATTATCATTAGTAGTTGGTCTAAAACAAACTGCTAATCCATATCATTGCACAGAGTAATTCTAATCACATCATACACGTAACACATTCATTAATGTAGGTGCTTGTCTATGAAACTCCCGACGGGCGTAGTGTGTACCCTACAGGTACTCGTCAGTCTTGCTTAGCTTTTCTTTAAAAGATACATAAATCATGAGGTTATTCTTATGACTATGAGTCTTCTAATAAACTAACTTGCACTATTGCAGATTCGGGTGATTTGTTCAACTCTGACACTGTATTAAAGGCGAAGGAAATGGGATACAATGATAACATCATAACTATGGCCGTCAAAGCACTGGCTGTTAATCAAGGTAAACGTTTTATACACGAATAATGTGTTGATCACATTATTGGTCCAAGTAACAAGGAATACATGGAATCAAAGTGTTTTAATTACAGGAACTACAAGCCAGACCGAGACGTGTTTAGAATTATGATCTGAACGACATAACTGCCATCCGTGATCAAAACCAAATCTCTGCACAATGCAGAGTCCAATGGGCATTCGACAAAATAGTGATTGATTCCATGAATATCTATCTGGGAGAACTGCCACTCCCGAGGAGATTTTGTACGGGACATACGTCATTTTAACCGTCACAAAGAAGACTGCCATTCTCAGACTAGTTCACTAAATTGAAACTAGCACAGGACAAAGCTACTTAGGATAAATACAGCTGTGATGACATGCGCTCGTGAATAGCTATCAAAACAGTGATGATATCATATGATGATAGATAATAACTGGACAAAACGATGATGATCAGCAGAAAAACGCAAGTAACGTTTTATATTTATTGAATAACTGTTGGCTGGTGTATTTTTGCTGATTTCATCATGGACTTTGTTGTCATGCGTGATGATATTTTTAATCACTCAGATTGTTAACAGTGGTATGTTCAGGTGGCTGATCGCTCACTACCAATTTGACTGGTAAAACATCGTGTTCTTTCACATGACTTTCATTTAACATTAAGCACCAAAATCAGTCTACCGAATTACCGAGAGCGCTCGTCCTCCTGAACATGCTTCAGCATAGAACATTGCTCTATTGTAATTGCTCATCTTAGTTTGACATATTTATTGTGAATGATTGCAATAAATAATCTTCTGAATACATTAGTTTAATTCGGACCTGGAATTTATGTAATAGAAAGTAACAATAAATGTCTATCAACTTCTAGATACTTAACATATTCATGTCCAAACGTTTTTCAAGTATGTCCTTCCTGGACGTCAAATTCATTGTTGACAGAGATTTTTGTCCTGGATACACAGAACCCCATATTTCAGAGATCGTTTTAAAAGCTGCACTCCCATTGTTAAATCATATTGTATTGTACTACTTTCAATAGGTGTCTGCGCGCGTGGATGCACGTATGTGTGTGTGTGTGTGTGTGTGTGTGTGTGTGTGTGTTTTGTCCTCTTAGCATCAGTTCATTGAAACTAAATACTTTTTACAAAACGAACACCATATTTGATTATGCATTTCAGATCAGAATTCACCGGACCTGGAAACACTTTTGGAGAAGATATTTGTCATAGAGGAGCAACAGAATCAAGCCACATCATCACACAATAAAGACGAGCGGCTTACAATAGATGCACCATCAGGTGCAGAGACCAGTGATTCAAATGCATCTACTGCAAGTCCAAACGGACAGATCTCTGAAGACTCCACAAAAACCAACACTCTGGATGGCAGCTTATGCGATACGATCACAGAATATGTTGGAGAGACCAATGAAGAACACAGTGATGCAGTGATGAGCATGGGTGCAGGCCACAGTCGACTGCAAGCAGCTAAATCAGATGCTAACAATTCAATCGAGTCTAGTTACTATAGCTTACCAGCACGTCTTCAGTCTGGATCTAGCGACACTTCAGCAATGACACCCAGCATGAACGACAAAAACAGTGATGGTATTTATTTTAAGTTTTTTTTTTCAATTAGAGTGCTACTAGTGTTTCTTGAGCTCAATACTGTTCATATAATCCTTTTGACTGTAAGAGTTTACAATACAGTCATGATGTGAGATAAGAATTCAGCTGATTCGATATGTGCTAACACTTATTCCAGGATTAGGAGTGGTTATTTCATATAGCGTTGTTATATGGTACCCTCTTGTCAGGACAGCACGTGCCTTGTAATTTCATATTTATAACACTGAAATGGTAATGGTGACAGGTTTCTCTTACACAACCAGAAATCATTTTAAATAAATTTCACCATGTATTTTCCACTAACTGAAATTCAGATTAACCAATTCATCATTATGGAACGATTATATAACAGTAAATAAATTGTTCCAAGCCAAGCGTATTTAAATTTGTTTTATATAATTATTACCACCAAAAATCTGTATTTATTTATTTCAACTTATTTTCATGATTATATCCAATTAAGGTTCAAACACGTTGTCCTGGGCAAAATCTCAGCTATCTGGACTGTCTGTCCAGGACAGTGGGTTACTTGTTATTGGTTAGTGGGAGAGAAGAGGGTGTAGTGGTCTTACACCTACTCACTGAGTCGTTAAAACTCGGTCTGGGTGAGAATCGGTACCGGGCTGCGAACCCAGAGCCTACCAGTCTTATGTCAGATGGCTTAATCACAACACCACCACCGAGACGGTTATCTGTATTAGATAATATTCTGTTTTCTTAAATACTTTTACTACTGCTACTACTACTACAACTACTGCTATTACTACTACTACTACTACTACTACTACTACCACAACTACCACTACTGCGACTACTACTACTACTACAACTACTACTACTACCATTAATACTACTACTGCTACTACAACAACAACAACTACAACAACTACTACTACTACTACTACTACTACTACTACTACTACTACTACTACATTTCCCAATATCCCACAAAAGGTATCACATACTTTCTTGCACACCCGTTGGTGAGAACACCATGTGTTATGTATGATTTACAAATACTAGTCTTGTTAACACATGTACGTGTGTTAACAATTTCAAGACGTACGACTGGCTGCTCCTAGGTGATGACCAGGTCCCCAATGCCATACGTCCAATAAAACACAATACGATGGAAATCGATTAGACTGTTACGTATAGTTAACCTGACAATCATGAGTCTGTGACGCGTAAGTTAGCTACAAGTGCAACGGCTGTAAATAACTTTTAGTCGCAAAAGATGTTAAAATTTGCTTAAAACCTGCTTTTTAAGGTTATGTAAGAAATAGAATAATATATTCGTGTCCGTTAGATACGTTTTTAAACAACGAGTTGTGAGATAAATGGTATCTAACGGCCACTCATGTATTATTCTGTTTGTAAAAATACTATAAACTCTTTTAATATCGTGTGCTTTACTGCAATATTTTCAGAAGAAGAGAGAGACCGTATAATGGAAGAAAATCGCCAACTTCGTGATGAAATGATGTGTAAGATTTGTTTGGAAAACCCTATCAACATCGTCTTCTTGCCCTGTGGACACTATTGCACATGCGCAATGTGTGCCCCCGCGCTGGCATCCTGTCCCATCTGCCGATCAGTCATCCGAGGGTCGGTGCGGGCGTCAACGGCCTCAAGGTACCTTTTTTCAATCAAAATGGTCACAGTATTACTGCCCATGAGGTAGGCTCCATATTTTGTACATGTAGGGTGGATGGGGAATGGTGAGGAGCTAATATTTATTATGATTTTCATCAAAGACTATGTTCCTAGAGAATGGAAATTTATTGTAGCATTGCTGGTTTTCCATGTAGTTATTTACACACACTTAATAACAAATTCAATTATAAAATATTTAATAAGACTATCGGGAAGATAACTACTGGAGAAACGAAAATTGATAGACCATACAAATTACAAATATAATAATATACAGTATCAAACAATATAATGATAACTTCTACATCTTTAGCTTCAAAAAACGACTATTTCATCGTTATTATAGTCACTAAACATTAATGCTAAATTTGACATATTCTCTTTCAAGTTGATTATTGTACCTGATATCATTAATGGATCATAAATTTCAGAAATATCAATAGAGTAGTACTCTTTTGAAGCTTTGAGTCAGTATACACTTCCTACATCATTACTAAAAGCCCGCGTTCTTATTTGTTAACAGACTTATGCTTAAATCAGTGTACAACATTTATTAAGACAATCGTGGCAATATAATTTTTATTGTAGAAGTTGTTTGGAAAATACATTTCAGAAGTGGAAACAGTGTTGTAATTCCGAGACATTTAGGGTTTAGATTCGAAAGTGTAACTTTGCATTCCCAACTGACAGTTAGGCTTACGTCTGTCGTACATTGACATTTACGATTGAGCAGTTTTTCATTCTCTAAACTGGTCGTAAACATAAACGTAACTTAGTTGGTCTCTCAGAATTAATTAATGGAATTGTCAATTAATGGCGCAGACCCTAGTTTTAACCCGTAAAAAATGGACACTAAGTTTAGTTAATTTATAAACCTGAAACTCATTTGGATAAAGTTACAATATAGTGAAAGAAGAGTCTGTGACGTTAAAACAGGAAATATCCTTAAAAATAGACAAGAACTCGAATCAGTAAACCACTACTTCTCAGACGCAAGTGCGTTTTTAAAAATATGAACAATGCAATGTTTGGTACTACAAACACTGGGATCACAAGAACACTTCGATTTCTACGGAAATGGATAATCTAAACAATAAAATATAAGTAATGTTTGATTTCAGTGATCATAATCGGCTCTAATAGTGAAACATATGCTGTAGTCTTTAGAAACTAGGGTCTGTCGCTTTAATGAAAAACATTTGTTTTGATTTGTAGTTGTAATAAGGATATGACAAGAACGAGAATAATGAATAATACATATAAGTAATGTTGTATAAAACCCCTCAAGCAATAACAACTGGAAAGAGATTTAAAAAAAAAAAAATATTGGGTGGTGCGTTTTTAATGGAGTTCAGTATATGTTGTTTCGCTTCATATATTTTGTGTTTATATTCATTTCTTATAAAAATGTTGACGTGTGTGTAGATAGAAATGTATTTATTGTATATTTTACAAAAGTTGTATTAAATATATATTTTTGTATAAACAATAGAATAGCTGCTATGAATTGACAGTAATAGCTGTACAAACTAATTGCTGTTCTGTGTTTTGTCTGCCGATTTAAATTGTAATCCTGTATAAACGGTAAATATTTGTATATGATGTTTACTTTTGTAAATTATAGATATTTTGACAAATCTGGACGGCTATGCTAGATATATGGAAAGATACCAACGAAACCATGTAGCTGTATGTATATAGCTTTTAGTCATGGACTGACATTGTGTTGAATGTTTTATAATGCAGTGCTTTAAGTAACATGTTGTGTAGTTTTTGTTCATAGATCAGACAAAAACACCATATATATACAGACCATAGTCATTTGAGACGGCAGGTTGGAAGGAATTGGGACAGATACTTTTAAAGTCTTTTAAAATCTAGTTTGATCTCGTAAAAAGGACACTAAGTTGAGTTAATCTACCTGTAACACATTTGGATAAAGTTACAACAGAGTGAAACAAGAGTCTGTGACGTTAAAACAGGAAATATCCTTAAAATAGACTAGAACTCGAATCAGTAAACCACTACTTCTCGGACGCAAGTGCGTTTCTAAAAATATGAACAATGCAATGTTTGGTACTACAAACACTGGGATGACCAGAACACTTCGGTTTCTACGGAAATGGATAATCTAAATAATAAAATATAAGTAATGTTTGATTTCAATGATCATAAACGGCTCTAATAGTGAAACGTGCTGTAGTTTTTAGAAACTAGGGTCTGTCGCTTTAATGAAAAACAATAATTCCATCGTAGGCAAGCTAGAATGTTCAATCTTTTAGAAGTGAAATTCCATCCAACCCACATTCTAGTTTAAAACTATTATAACTTTTTAGTTATTGTGTTGTTTTTCTTTCTAGGAAACGAAGTGGAAGACACAGTTAGAAACATTTCTCCTACGTTAACTAATGTAATCCTATACATGCCAATGTTGCCAAAACATTGCATTGTAATGCTGATTCTATCATTCTTGAATATATCTCGTCATTCACTAAAAATATGCTATCCATATTCAGAAGGTCATATTTTGACCTCCATTGAAAACGCAGAAGACAGATTTGTAGTTATAATAAGGATATGACAAGAACGAGAATAATGAATAATACATATAAGTAATGTTGTATAACTGGATAATAAAAACCCTCAAGCAATAACAACTGGAAAGAGATTTAAAAAAACAAATGAAAATTGGGTGGTGCGTTTTTAATGGAGTTCAGTATATGTTGTTTCGCTTCATATGTTTTGTGTTTATATTCATTTCATATACAAATTTTGACGTGTGTAAATAGAAATGTATTTATTGTATATTTTACAAAAGTTGTATTAAATATATATATTTGTATAAACAATAGAATAGCTGCTATGGATCGACAGTAATAGCTGTACAAACTAATTGCTGTTCTATGTTTTGTCTGCCGATTTAAATTGTAATCCTGTATAAACGGTCAATATTTATATACGGCTATGCTAGATATATGGAAAGATACCAACAAAACCATGTAGCTGTATGTATATAGCTTTTAGTCATGAACTGACATTGTGTTGAATGTTTTATAATGCAGTTCTTTAAGTAACATGTTGTGTAGTTTTTGTTCACAGATCAGACAAAAACACCATATATATACAGACCATAGTCATTTGAGACGGCAGGTTGGAAGGAATTGGGACAGATACTTTTAAAGTCTTTTAAAATCTAGTTTGATCTCGTAAAAAGGACACTAAGTTGAGTTAATCTACCTGTAACACATTTGGATAAAGTTACAACAGAGTGAAACAAGAGTCTGTGACGTTAAAACGGTGACATACACTTAAAATAGATTAATACTCGACTCCATAATTGTTATTTCTTAGACGCACGTGCGTTTTTAAAACTATGAAACATGCATGTTGTGATGTTAAAAGCACCAGAATGACCGGAAACACTTAGGATGTACGGAAATGGATAATCTAAACAATACAATCTAAATAAAGTATGATTTTAGTTATCAAAAACGGCTCTAATCGTGAAACAATATGCCTTAATTTTTAAAAACTAGGGTCTGTCATTTTAAGATGCTACGAATTTTACACTGTGCAAAGGTACAGTAATTGTATATATTTATATAGTTGTAAGCACTTTACTCCAGTCAAATAGTAAAAAGATGCACAAAGGATAGAATGTATCAGAATGATTTGCCCTAAAGCAATTCAGTTTGTTTTTCACAAAATAATACTCAATTCCGGCAACTCCTACCCTACTCTCATATGCTTATGGTATACTAATGTATTGTATTTGTAATAAAAGGACAATGAGTATATTTGATAGACTGGAATCGTACTGTACATTAATGGACTAATGGACATGTGTGTAGATTGAAATGTATTTACTGTATATTTTACAAACGTTGTATTAAATATATTTTTTTGTATAAAGAATAGGATAGCTGCTGTGGATCGACAGTACTATCTGTACAAACTAATTGCTGTTCTGTGTTTTGTCTGTCGATTTAAATTATAATCGGTAAATATTTGTGTATGATGTTTTGAAATAATTGTTTACAAAGTGAAACTACTGTAAACGATAGTTTCCCATATTTGTACATAATGTTGTTTTACATACGATGTGTGCTTCATTCATAGATGCATGATTATATTTTAAGGATGATTAACTGTACATAACTATCACCTAATTTTCTGATGTTTGCACACTGTGGAATATACATTACTAATGTATCTGGATGTCAATATGAAGTAAATAATCTTCTGATGTTTGCACAAAGTGGAATGTCCAATATAGGTTATTACCAATTTATATGGATGTTAGCATGAAGTAACTTATCTCGTGACGTTTTCACAAGATGGAATATACAATATACATTGTTACCAATTTATGTGGATGTCAGCATGAAGTAACTAATTTAGTGACGTTTGTATAAGATGGAATATACAATATAGGTTATTACCAATTTATGTGGATGTCAGCATGAAGTAACTAATCTTGTGACGTTTGTATAAGATGGAATATACAATATACGTTGTTACCAATTTATGTGGATGTCAGCATGAAGTAACTAATTTAGTGACGTTTGCACAAGATGGAACATACGTTATCTACGTGTCTGGCTGTGAACTTGAAGCAGCTAATTGAATTATGTTTGTACAAGATGAACTATAAGTCATTGCCAACGTATTTAGTTGTTTACATGAATTAACTAATCGACTTATGTCTGTACAATATGGAATATAAGTCATCGCCAACGTATATGGATCTTGACACGAATTAACTAATCGACTTATGTTTGCAAAATACGAATTATAAGTTATTGCCAATGTATTTGGATGTTGACATAATGCAACCACTCGACTGCTGTTTGCATAAGGTGGAATACAAATTATTACCAACGTATTTCGATCTTGGTATGAAATAACTGCGTCTGTCAACATTATGTCACATAAAGTGAAATAACTGAAACCATATTAAATTGGTGGCTAGAACACTGTTTACTGTAAATTAAACATTTACACCAAATAGCTCTTGCACTTTTCGTGTTGAAGTGTCAATAGTTAATTTACTTTTATGTATTTTTATTCTTTAATTTGTTAAGCAATTTACACTGTTGTATAAGGTTTTGTAGTGTAAACTGTTTTTCAACCCAATAAGCGATTCATGTTGCCTGGTGGAGTGTCACTAATTCATTTACACTCTTACTCTATATAAGCTGTTATTTTACATTTTATATTGTACAATGTTATTATACCCAGGACAGGTTAACGGAGCATGCTTTCCAAACGTATGAGGATCTTCATTATTGCACTTACATTTGTGTTTTTTCTTGGACTCTCAATGTGATCACAATTTCATGACATGACTTCAATATCGTGCGCCATTCTATAATTAGTGTGGTTGCCAATACGTACGGGAACGTGTACATGTCCAAAACAAACGCGATTTATTACTTCATCAATTATGCAGATTATAAGTTGCTCCATACATGCAACATGCTACATATACAAGTATACAAGTGTGTAAACGTACACGAGTTCTGTATAATCATGTGACATGTTAATCCAAGAATATTTCAAGCACCTCATCACCATATAAAAGCACCTCATCACCATATAAAAGCGTCCCCGATTTGATGAGGATTTGAAAGGTTTCGTGTGGTTGATTACGGTTGTTTTGAGGTTTTAATTCCAGTAGAAAACAAATCCATAACTGGGTATGTCATATCATGTTAATTTGGTTTAAACAATATGTATTGCCGTTCAAAAGCAGTAGCGGTCTGGGGATTGGCCAACAAACGTTAGCCTATATTAAGGCCTCTCCCAACATTTTACAATATGAATATTTTACAAGCAATAAAATAAAACATAATAATTTAACTTGTTCCAAATTGCCTAACAAAGGGGAAATAGTAGGAAAAAAGTAAACAGGATGAACATGTTACTACCTTTAACCATCGTACATTCTTTAGAATTAAATGGCAAAAGATAGAGAACGAATGTGAATGGTTAATTAATCTTAAAACGTTTGCTATTTATAAAGAATTTCTGGACAGATTTGAATATAAAATTATTTTCATGTTAATTGCTTGACTTTTTATCTGGTATATATCATAATATACAATAATCATACTCTTTCAAAATGGTTAAAATAGACAAACAACCATCATGATTGTGGAATATGTAACCATAGGACAGATGATTGTCGATAGACACCAAGAACACGATAATCACGCCATTAGAGCAATAGTAATTATATTTATAATTGCATGTTTTTATATGGATACAAATACGTTAATACGCTTACAGTGCAAAGTGTTGCAATATCAATGTGAAAACCTGCTCCGTTAATCGTTGTTGTCCTTTGAAGTGATTTTAAACTTTAAGGTCTATATAATATTATGTTGTTGTAGTAGTATGAATTCATATAGATGTGGAGTTATTAGAATTAAGGTTGACACATCTATATACATACATACTACAGATATCAATGTATACATATATAATTCATATATACATATATAGATATACGCATATCACATACATACATAGATACATACATACATACATGCATACATACACACACACACACATACACACATACATACACACATAGATACATACACACACATACACACACACATATGTGGTGGCAAAGAAGATAATATTCCAATTGTGAAGGAACCATATGTGGTGGCAAAGAAGTTAATATTCCAATTGTGAAGGACTGCAGCTGATTTACTCGATTATGTGTCAGCTGGCATTTTTATAGCTTCGTTGTCATCTAGCCGTATTCTGTTTATACGTGAAAATAATGCTAGAGTGCACTCTCTGTAACTGACTCAATTTTCGACAACCAAACGTCGCCAATTGCAAGTACTGTTTAAAATACACACATTGTTCTGAAGCTAACGTCACAGACCTTTTAGTTTGATATGTTTCGAGTTTACTCATAACATTAAACTTACATGTCAATGACTTGCACAAACGCTACGAGAAGACACCCGGTAACCCTATCTGCTGTTGGTTATTAGGGGTGTTGGATTTGTTTTCATGCAGCGTCTGTAATAGCTAAAAGCTTGTAAGTTGAAAGTATTGAGTGAACTTCAAAATAAAACTAAAGATCTACGGCATTTGATTTGTGAAATTTGATTGTCTAAAATGTCGAAGTTGACACTTTGTAACTCTCCAGTCGTATATTCGTATATAGTCAGAATACGGCTTAACGACTCTCAAGCTAGGATTTCTAGTGCATTGTAATGTCACAGATAAATCAACTTCCACCGGGGGCCCTCTGTTTACGACTCCAATGCTCTATCCAATGAGTTCATAGCGAAATTGTCATTAAAGAAACTAAAATAAACACTGGAGGCTATCGATACTAGCAACAACAATATTAGTGTCTAATGTAACAGTACGTTTTATTAAATGGCGGGATTTAGGTAAGAAAAAAGTAGGAAATGGTATATAAAATTAATGCCCTAAACATAAGTAAAAAAGGAGTCATTTTACATGTAATGTTTTTTGTATACTTCGAGAAAAAATAACCTAGGATTTCAAACCTATAGTACTGTCGGAAATAGAATAAAAATTATTTCCGTCGATTATTTCTTTCATATTAAACTGACAAGTAAATATTTTGTAAATACCCATTCAATAATACTCTACCTAATTTAGCATTTACTTTTTTGGGCTCTCATTGATGTACAAGGTAGTGTTTAATCTTGAAATTAAATTAAAGATGTCAGTAAACAGGTGATTTGTGACCTTTATTGGAACAGACTATAACACATATGCGTCAATTTCATTTACCCTTAAACAAACTTTTAATTTAAAACTGCAAGTTAACTGATTATTTTTAATTGCAGCATAAATTATTAATTATGACAAGCATATTTATTGAATATAAATTCAATATGAGTACATTAGAAATTTACACAATCTTGCAACAATTTAAAGGTGCTATATCATAATTATATGCGAGCTGTGATAAAGATGTATTTTCTACCAGTAGATAAAATTATTTCCTATAATCATTTATGGGCATATTGTTAAAGGTGTCTTCTTTAAATGTTAATCAAGATTTTATTTTTAAAAAATAAAAAATAATAAAAAAATTATTTGCAATAGCTGTCATTGGGCAACATTGAAATAACTCCTTTAATACCGGTATAATGGGTCACTCAGAATGGTTCATGACAGTTTTGCTCAAACGTTACTTATAAATGACTACAAATATTTTATTTGGAAAGGGATAGGGGTAAACCGTCATCAAAAACAGTCCCTCACATATTGTAACAGCAATGAAATTGACACATGTTGACGACAATTTGTTATAGTCTGTTCCAACAAAGTGCACAAATCACCTGTTCACTGACATTTTTCTTTTAATTTCAAGAGTAAACACCACCTTGAACATCAATGAAAGCCCAAACAAATAAATGCTAAATTAGGTAGACTATCATTAAATAGATATTTACAAAATATTTACTTGTCAGTTTAATATGTAAGAAATAATCGACAAAAATCATTTTTATTCAATTTCCGACAGTACTTTAGTTTTTACTTTGCTATACATTTAATTTACTTTATTAGAAAGTATTATCCTAAACCGAGCTTGCACGATATGTTTTGTAAAGATTTTGTTGTTTTGTGACGAGCATACTGTTTTCTAGTATGTATTTAGGAGAATTTCTTTTGTCTTTCCTCTTTCAGTACGGTGTGCGGTGGTTGTTTATTGTGTGACGTTTGATCTGCATTGCTTTTTAATGTTTGTTTCAATCTATAAGTTAAACTGACACAACAGACGTTCGAAATAACATATTTTAATGAAACAATTGTTATGCCTTTTTGAAATGATACACAACTAAACGATTTGCCAAGTTAATGATATTGTAATCATGTGGTGTGTATTTGGTGTATTTTTCTAGTTCAATTTTTTTTAAATTTATTGTTTTGATTTTTTTTTCCTACATATTTATAAATGTCACAGTATTATATAATTTTCCCGTTCCTTAATTCATAAATATACACTTTTCTAATTTCATATCTAATAGTAATACAATTATGATATTTAGAGCACTAGTTATTCTGTCTGCTCACTTGAATAAGTCTTTTTTAAATTTTAAGATGTGTCATAATTCTGTTTACATCTACATGTAATGTAATGTAATATACTAAAATATAATGTGGAGTTACATAATCGGTATAACATCATATTATAAACGGCTAGTAATATTTGGATTACAGAGCTGGAGGTAAGAGACAGGCATTATTTAGCGTTACCTAGATACATGTTTATGGTGAAATATGTATATACTTATATATATGAAGCGTCCACAGCAATAACCTGTGATGTCACATTTTTAGTAACGTGATACATTTTAACTTTAACGTTTACAACTCTGCAATTGTGGAATATTTATGCCTAAAAAAGAATAGTTTACCAACTACATTTAATAGTCTACCATAATTATAGGTGTTTAATTTTCTGTGCCATTGTGACCTTGACATACACGACCGTGACAATAATGACTATATTTTTTGACGTCATAAGTTATTCCTGTGAACACTTCATATACATTATATAAAGAATAAGCATGACAATTTATGTTTCAATAATTATTTTACTACCTTAATATTTACTTTTGAAAAAAAAAAAAACTTTCTAATTTACGCAGTGTTTTAAATATCGTCAAACGTTTGTGTGTTTATCTCCCGAAACCATGGAATCCGGATCTCAAAAGGCTTGGGCATGGGCATTTCAGCAGGGTGTCATTTTGTTGATGCAACTAGGAAAAGAGGATGTTACCTTCGTGATCATGTCCAAGACTGACCGATGTCTCTTTGCGATGACACTGAACGGTTTCAGTCCGTAGGAACGAAGCTGAATTTGATGGGGGGGGGGGGGGGGGGGTGTTTTAGTGGGGGATGAAGAAGCGACATATGCATCTCTCCTAGCATCTGGAGACCAATAATCTTTGTTGACATGTTTAGCTATTTTAAAGATTATATTTGTTATTTTTTATATTAACAAGGATAACATTTTAAAAACATATTTTATGGTAAATTGGTTAGTGGAAGGGCAATTAAAAGACAAACCCTGGGAGATTCAGAACATACTTCTAAAAAGGTTTCTAAATATGATGAACACTATCGTCCTCCGTCGAAATGGAGGCTGTTATTGTTCAGGGTAGACCTTACACTGAAAATGATGTGTAAAGTTGAAAGGGTTAAATTAACCATCAGTGTAAGATGAGGTAAGAAATGATTACTGACACATTATTTGAGAAATATCATTCTAGTTACCTTTTTTAGATACAGGTAGAGTGAAACAGGTCTTCATGATTACTGACAGGAAATGTCATATTATTTGTTAAATGTCAGTCTGGCTACCTTCTAGATATAGTAAGAGTGAAACAAGTCTTCATGATTACTGACAGAAACTGTCAAATTATTTGATAAATGTCATTCTAGCTACCTTCTAAATACAGTGAGAGTGAAACAAATCTTTATGATTACCAACAATAATGATAAATTATTTGATAAATGTCATTCAAGCTAAAAAAAAATTAGACACAGTAAGAGTGAAACAAGTCTTCGTTACAACAATGTTAACGAAAACAATACAAATGACTTTCTGATGATATGTGTCTGTTATGACTCGTTCAAATAATAATCACTGAAAAGTGAATAATGGAGTATATTATACCTTCCCAACCCAACCATCGTCTCTATAGCCCCAGCCGTATTACTAGTATGTTGTTACTTTTTAGATTTATATTTCTTAATTAATATTATTTTTACTTTAAAATGTATGTCTGTATGTTTACATAAATATGGCAATAAGATTAATAGCTGTACCATATAAGCAGTGTGATTTTATAGCATACACAATTTACAATGTGTAATAAGTATACATATTAAAATATTTCTAGTATACATAATATGTATTATATAATGATTAGAATATATTCAACCACTTTTTATAGCATAGATAATACCTCAAACCTTAGTGGTACAGGGACATTTAAAAATATTCTAAGTTCTATAGCATAAATAATGCCTCAAACCTTAGTGGTACAGGGACATGTAAAACTATTCTAAGTTCTATAGCATAGATAATGCCTCAAACGTTAGTGGTACAGGGACATGTAAAACTATTCTAAGTTCTATAGCATAGATAATGCCTCAAACGTTAGTGGTACAGGGACATTTAAAACTATTCTAAGTTCTATAGCATAGATTAAAGGCACTGACCCTTGTTCTTAGCAAGTGTAAAATAATTTCGGCTCTTATAACTTTTTAACCGTTAAAATACACATTCCTAACTATTTCTTACTTGAATGATCAGTTTTGTAAATCTATTGAATTCATTGTCGCCTTGGTGTTTGTAATAGTTTGAAATGTATTAAAGCAACAAACAAAACTTGGTTGGTTTACCACACCTTTACCTGTGATTACACCTGTCAGGTATAATCTCATTTAGATCACCAATGTTTGTTTGTTTTTTATATCTATAAACATTTTAAATCCAATATATTAACAAATTGTGCCAATATTTAAAACAAATCTTCTATGAGACGACTTTTTTTTATATAATGTCGTTTATGTGTCATAACGAGTTATCATAATTCTTATTAAAATGTTCATGTTACGATTCCAGCGATTTTTTATGAATTACATGTACTAATATAAAACCAATGAAAACTGCAATGAAGCACTATTTTAAAGTTTTAGAAATCTTTGACGAATCATAATTTTAATTATGTTCTCTTTTATATAATATGTAAATCACTAATATGTTTTATTTGTATTATTATTCTAGCATTAACTAGTGTAGTCGATTTCAGTTAGTTTTTAATTAATGACTTTTGTGCGGGTTCAACTTCTCTCGACGATTTTTAATTAGCCTCTTGTATATGCCACTGTTGATTTTAATCTGTACCATGATTGTTTAAAGTTGAATTTAATCCTACACGCAGTATTTTAATATCACTACCGAACCGTTTGGATAGTTTTAACAATATTTTATAATTCAATTTATATACAGTCAAACCTGTCTTAAGCGGTCAGACAAGGGAGTAGATAAAAATGGCCGCTTAAGACAGGTGGTCGCTGAGTACAGGTTGCCACATATATAGTCTTTAAAACATTTATTGTTGTTTCTAGTTTTACCGTCTGTATTGCTAATCAACGGATGTGTGCTTCACAGTTGATTATAAATCAACTTGTGACATATAATGCAAATGGAATGTATTGAATTAACTGTCCTCAACAAGTTTTTTTTATCTTTTTCCATTTAATTATTTAATTCTTACATCATGCGGTGTATTGCCATAGTAAGTGAACCTACAAATGTCAAGCGTAGCCTGCCCAGAGGCAATTAGATGCATTCCTGAGTCAGACTTTCTTGATACATAGAAGAGATGTCAGGACTGAATGGGTACTAGTATTCCTGAAGGTGTGAAGATCGGTTATTTGCTGCAGTTATCGCTGTTGTTAAAATATCCCTTTTTATGTGAAAGTAAAACTTTACTGTGGCCGCTTAATACAAATATTTTAGCGATTTGGGATCCGATTTAGGTGGCCACTGGCCGCGTTAGACAGATGGCCCTTATTACAGGTGCGTTTACATTATAAATCTTTTGGGAAGGAAAAAAGTGGTCGCATAAGGCAGGTGACCGCTGAGTACAGGTGGCCGCTAGGACAGGTTTGACTGTATATATATCTAACATAGCATGCATTTTTCAATAATTATAGTTTAAAATCTTATATTTGAATAAATAAAATAAAAGCTTCACTGTGTTTGTATTTGTTTTGTTTTGTTTAGTGTTTGGCTTTATTTTATGGGTTTTTTTTATAGCATAAACATAACTTTGGGATTTTTTTAATTATCTGTGAACGTGAATAAAGTACAGTTATAACAATACTCAGAACAGTTACGTGTGCAAAGTGGCTTACATCGTGTGTGTGTGTGTGTGTGTGTGTATATATATATATATATATATATATATATATATATATATATATATATATATATATATATATACACATACCTTTTTAATGTTTCGGGCACTACCAGACAATTCGCTGGTTTCCCCATTTATTTTTCAATATCCTTCCTATTTACAATTAACCAAATTGTCCTTGAATGTTAAAAATATAAATACATTAAAAGTGTTTGTGCTTGTGTCATAATAAAATATATTTACTGCATGCTTGTATTCTTGTTTTCATTTATACTTTAGTATGTGTTGTTCAAAATTGATTAGTTAAAAGATTCTAACCTGGTTTGCGGGCCTGGCCTCCAAAGCTACAAGCCGAGAGGTCCAGGCCTATTTTTTCTACGTTTTGTGCAAAATTGGCCAATAATTTTCATAGTTGATACGTAATGTCGAAGGCGTCATTGCATGAGGCAACAACCCTTTCGAAATACCGGTGTTTTAAGAATTTTTCTCTTCTATTGGGCCGTTCTAATGCGGCAAAATATTCTGTTTCAACCTTTGAATATACTAAATGTTTGAAAAGTGCCATTTCATTACATGGCGTATCACCCTCTAATAATTTTCGTGTAGTCCAAATTACCCTTATAACTTTACTCCAGAGAAAGATCCCTAAGTTTGACGCATAGTTGCCAGGTTTATGTTTAATTCCAAAAATCATTCTACATGGATTTAATCTGAATTTGTATCCAAAAAGTCTAATTTTGTTGCAGTGAAAAAGGCGTGTAAGACTGAGTCCACTCCGTCGCACACAAGGCACTCGGGGTGGACTCAATCTTCCAATCATAGAGATGTTTACTAACTGCAATTACATTTCTAATCATTTTATAAATTAAATCAAAATCATAATTTTCAATTTAGCCGGAATTTAGTGTCTGCCAAACATTTTTCCAGTTTATGCTTTCAGTAAAGATGGTTTCCCATCTGGTCTTAAACGATGCGTCTTTGTGAGTTCGTGATCACAAAACTGTGTATATGTCCCTAGTTTTCGCGACTGTCACGTCTTTATTCGTATCACCTACGATGATACGAAAGATGGCGTCTAAGTCACCATCAAAGGGGTCTTCATTCTTTAATGTCCATAATAACGGTCGCAGAAAGTTGTCATGTAGGTCTTTTATTTGGCGATAAAATGCCTCGCTAGTCGAGCAACTAGCGAAGTCCATAAAATCGTTCGTTCCCAAGTCCCATCTGTATCTAACTAAATTTAGTCCTTCTCTACGTTTGTGTTTGTATTGTGTGCTACCTATTGTCAGGTTGTCATAGAGAGGTTCATTGTTGATAACTCTCCGTGTCGCGCGTAATGTCAAGGTCATCCCAAATTAATAGTATGTCTTTGTAAATGTTCGGCATTGATTTAAAATTCTGTTTTTTATTTACAATTTTACATTTTAGAGTGTGTCTATCGATATTTAAATTTTTATACTGGCCTAAAAAATAATCTACTAAAGATTTCCAATTCCCTTCACCCTCTAAACTCAAAAATCTACTTAAAAATTTAATTCTTTGTCCTTTAATTTTTAGCCGAATATTTACAACTCCCAACCCGCCTAACTCCGTTGGTAGTTGAATTTGCTCTTTCGATATAAAATGTTTTCTGTAGCTCCAAATGAAATAAAAAATCATTGTGTCAATTTGTTTAGTGTATTTTCCCGGAAGTTCCAAAACATTTGATAAATACCAAATGCCACTAGTGGCAAGTGAATTTACAGCAACTACCATGCAATGTTAAAATTATATTACTCCATATATTTAAAATTGTTTTAATTTTTTTGATTTTGAGTTCCCAATTATCTGCCGAAACATCAATATTACCAAATTAGAAACATAATATTTTAATTTTGTCAGTGGTCCATCTTATATCAAGAGGAGTGTCTTTCTCGTACCTAAGTTTCCCCATTAGGAAACCGTTGGTTTTCTGAAAATTAACTTTAGCTCCAGATGCACGTTCATAAATATATTAAATGTTTAAAAGTTGTTTATCCGAGTCAAAGTCAGATAAAGTTGCGTTACCGTCGTCCGAATACCTTACCCATGTACTAACTAAGCCATCTGGTAAAGTGATCCCATTAATTTTGGAATCTTCTCGAACAGCTTCAGCCAAAGTTTCAGCAACCAAAATATATAGAACAGTGCTGATCGGGCACCCTTGTCTAATGCCCCGATAAAGATTAAAGAATTTGATACATACCCTTTAACTTTAACAGCTGATTGAATATCAGTATAACATGTTTTTATGTTACAAATAAAAAATGCATTTGAAGGTAATCAGTAACTGTTCAGTTTAAATGTATGTACAGATTTATTATGCTTTTTTTTATTATTCTGTTATTGATATGGTTTTGACACTCTTGTTGGTCATACGACGTCATATGATTACGTGACGTCATCAAGTCTCATCAGTTAGAACGCATTTTGCGAGAAATTATAAGAATTAATGTATTTCGATTCTGAAAAATAATGGAGTGAATTACGTGTATTTATGGATTTCATTATGTATTAAAAGAATTATTGACCATCATTGAAGGCAATATTAGGATTTATGGCCTCGGTCAATATCAATTTCTTCGGTCCATAAAACCTGATATAGTCCTCAATGACGGTCAATAATTGATATATATATATATATATATATATATATATATATATATACACACACACTCACGGAAAAAAGTTCCTGTGCATCATTAAATTTTCAATAGGACTTATATTTTTAAAATTTAAAAATAGTGTAATTTACATAGATATACTATTTATCTGATAAAACTACGGTGATCCTCTCCTGCCTTCTGAACCGGAAATGCTGTTTACACAATGGTGGGTGAGCCGTTGGTGACGATGTAACAGAACAACGTACTTATGTACGGTCATGGTCGTACTTTGTTATCACCTAATCGGTTGCGTTCAGTTCTTTCACTGATTGGCCTTAACTTAGAGATGCATTAGGATGTTAAACATATCATTTCCAAATGATTCCATATGTGTGCCCGCTTAAAACTGACATTTGCTGACGTGGTGTCACGTGTCGACTCCCTAAACATGGGAGATCCCTAGTACCCCTAAACTGTCGAGAACATCTCCGCAGATATTGCATAGTGTTCTGATGAACACCAGTGAATACCAAAATTACTAGCAACAGCGTTTGTGCCATTCTAACTTCAATCATACCCATCGTTCGAAGGAGTCCATTTTCTGGGAGGCGTGGCATCACATTAACGACGATCAGATACCAACAAAAATATTTTTCTGAGTGATAAGAATCCATACAATAGTTTTAAAGTCCAATGATAAGAAAAATGACGTCAAATAGGAGCACGTGACCAAGAATACTAGTAATGCAACTTGTGATCACAAAGCATGAATAGCTCGTGCAACTGACAGACCACTGCTGGAATATCGAAGGGAGTGGTTACACATTCATTTACTGAAATAGTTATGACCAGATTTCAAGTAAAATATATTCTATATGCAATTATTATTTCCGCGAGTAATATATAGATATAATCTGTATTGGTATATGTATATGTATATGTGTGTGTACGTGTAGACGTATAGGTATGTGTATGTGTCTGTGTATGCATGTATGCATGTATGTATATATGTATGTATGTATGTATTGGCAAAGTAATTACTTGAACAGAATGTTTATATATATATATATATATACTCTTCAAAGAGAATTTATATGATAATAGTGAATTGATTGGGCAAACATTACAATCGGTAGTTCAGTATTACAGTAGGTTTTATGACCACTAAAGATCTTGAACGACGACTGGGGTCAGAAGTGAAATTTGAAAGTTGACTGTTTTTTATCAGTAAATCGCAAATTCAAACAACAAAAATGACTAAAAACAAAACAATAACAACTGAAAATGATTGACAGAAATAATGTTCCACAGTGATCAATGGACCTTCCTGGGAAATTGTCAAAATCAAGAATGACACCCCACGCACGTGTACGGGGCAACTGCCTGATGCATGTGCAAACTATGGAATGTGTTTCGGTGTGTTGATAAACAGACCTGAACGTTCTTTACTAGGATGTCTGTGGTCAAAACGTGTGTTCGGTCTAATAGTTGATATTAACATTAATATTTCAGGTTCCCCTACTTTTTTGAAGAGTATATATAAAGTTTTTAATTTACCATTGTTTGCTACCTAATAGCCGATGTATTTTTCGTGCTGGGGTGTCGTTAAACAATCATTCATTCCATCTCTCTCTCTCTCTCTCTCTCTCTCTCTCTCTCTCTCTCTCTCTCTCTCTCTCTCTCTCTCTCTCTCTCTCTCTCTCTCTCTCTCAAATCACCATGCTTTTAATCAGGCTTTCTGCCAGAAAATAAGTTCAGATATGTAATAAAGACAACACAGACCCTAAGTGTCCCTACTAGGTGGTTATGGGTTTGAAATGTTTTTGAAATTGGACTCTGTATTTCATTTGCTTTGATCAATTTAAAAAAAACAGGTTTTATTACTACCATCTATCAAAAAATTATAAAATATATGTTTTAATTCCCAAGATTTTAGGGTACGTAATTTTACCCTCTGGCAGAAATCCTGTTAATATTTTAACATGAATTAATTTTGGTTTTAAACTTTAACAAACAAAAAAAACCCCAGCAAAACCTTTGTGCCACTCGGTCACCGGTTTGTTTCATCAATAATGATGGCGAAATTATTTTGTAATTTAAATAAGACGGAACTATTTGTTGTAAAATAAATTTATTAACCAAATCCAACATGGTTATAGGCACAGAATATGACAATAAAGGTCGGCTGCACAGTGTGCATGAATAAATAATGTTTGAAATCACCACTACCACCACCCTCCAAAAAATAAAACAAATAAATATAAACAAACAAATAACAAACAAAAAGGAGGGTGGTTGGGTTCTGGGCTAAACTATAAAAATATATATATATATATTATTGAAAATATTTTTCTTAACCATTTCCGGAATAGATTTCTTATCCAGCTTAATAGATTCACCGTTTACCTTGTCGTCGGAAGCGCGGGAGGTCTGTCCCACTATCACCCAACTCTGAGGATAACCCTCCCCCCAACACACACCAGATAAAAGGAAAATTACACAATTACTGCTCCCACCCCACCAACCCCCACCCCCAGTATTGTCATCTTCCGACGCCTAAGATTCAGACACCGTAGGTAGATACATTAGTCATAATGGAACTCGAGAAACAGATGGATCACGTAATATTATATCAGCAAATTTAATCCAAGATTGCGGAAAGTTTCAGAAAACAAATGTTTAATAACAATTATACACAAAATTAGTTTGACACGAATGATCTTCCAGTCCTCCAATTAAACGGAACACGAACTAAATTCCATATAGTTCCTTAGTGCTTATTTATGCTAGATAGTCAGTAAGTATGTTCTTGTAAATAAACACAGCAACAATCACCTTCAAAGAAACAGCGATCCCAGATGCTGGAAAAAACAAAAACAAAAACAAATACATCAGTCTCGGCTTACAATACAAAATATGCAACATGAACGAGTCTGTGTAAGATGTTTATCAAAAAACATTTTAGCCCAGTACATTGTTTTTCATTTTATAATCTACATAAAATTCCTTGCTGTGTCTACAAAAAAGATATTAAATGAATATCAATGGGCAATAGGCGTTAGTGTATACAATTATAGGAAACAAAAGAGCTACCGAGAAGGCTGGGATGGGCCTACGCTACTGGGCCTCGTTCCACGAAGCGATCTTAGAGCTACGATCGCCTTAAGTGTATATAGTCGTTATACACTTAAGGTGATCTTAGTGCTACGATCGCTTCGTGGAACAGGGCCCAGGTCTCTAAAGAAATCAAAAAATGGAAAGTGAATTTTAAAATGTGGTCAGTTTGTCATGCAAAACCTTTGATGATATTCATATTTGATATACAATGTTGTTTCAGTTCTTTAATCTGTGAATCAAAGGTATTTCCTTATCCTGTGCCTTACTTTTGTTTTGTTTTGTATTTTTGTTCTGGGGTGTCGTTAAACATTCATTTATCCATTCTATCATGCGACCTCGATCCCCTCTCAAGGAGGGGAACTCTAATATAATATGATGCCCATATCAGCTCTTGGCTGCCATAGGAAACCATAACGTACCTGAATTCTTTTTGTGTGGCACGTTCGGTTTAGGTGCTACGTAAAATGTAGGAACCTTCACAACTTCGTGTTTAGCACCGACATCAACATAGCTAGGCTGCTGCTGCTGCTGCTGCTGCTTCTGCTGCAGAATGTGTTTCAGCTGCACACCGTGTCCAAAGATGTCTGCGCCGGTCTGGATTGCTTGCAATCCGCGATCAATATTTGATGGTTTCTGGATCGTAATCTTCGTGACGCCACTGCCGCCGGATTGTGGATTCCGTGGATGGTGTGGAAGGCCATGCCGTTTGCGGTGGCCCAGTTTGTTCTTGAGACGACTGATCAGGCCCCGTTGTATTCTAAGATGTAGTCGATGTTCACTGGATATTCTGGCCGAATTGCTCTCGTCAGATTCATAGCGGGAAGGTGTAGCTGAACCGGACGTCGTGATAAGAACTTCCAGACACAGAAACATCAAAGTGCACGCGAGAAACTTGGTGAAATCCATTTCTACAAATATATACATTCATCCATTTCATTTCAACTTATTTTCGCGCTTATATCCAATTACGGTTCAAGCAGGCTGTCCTGGGCACACACTTCAGCCTTCTGGGCTGGCTGTCCAGGACAGTGGGTTAGTTGTTAGTGAGAAAGAAGAGGGTGTAGTGGTCTTACACCTACCCACTGAGTCGTTAAAACTCGCTCTGGTTGGGAGCCGGTACCTGGCTGCGAACCCAGTACCTACCAACCTTATGTCCCATGGCTTAACCATACATATATATATATATACATATATTTTGGAATTAATTTGTTTTAAAGAAACCCCTTCCAAGTACATGTACAGTCAAACCTGGTGAATCGGACATCTCTATTAAGCAACCAGCTTAGTACCCCCCCCCCCCCCATATAATCTAATAGTCTGTTACTTTGTTTAATGACCGTACTAGAGTACATTAATTAATTAATCATGTCAATAGTGTTTAGTATTCGACAATGGTCCTTGTATTCCGTATGAATAAGATGTTTTATTACCCATATGGTTAAAAATATCTTGGTACATATCAAAGTGATACGTCCCACTAGAACGCCAAGTGGGTAACACTTCGTGACGTCATCGATTGGCACACTACAACCTTACAAGAACGCCAACGAAGCGAGTTGAGTGATGTAAACTAAGATCGATATGGGTAATAAATAGGATATTAAACTCGCTACCATTTCGTATCATGTTTATGTCCCTCGAGATATAATTTTCATCGCTAAAGCTCGTGACTACTGAAATTTATTTCACTCGGGACATAATGATACGAAATGGAAGCGAGTTTGACTCCCTATAAATCCTGACTAGTATAAGGGTTATAAGACTTAAATTACGTATTCATTCGATGATGCAGATGTGCGGCCACGTGGGCTAATATTAAGCGTTGAATCTGTTTACAATGTACAAGTTCAGTCAGTGCCGGTTTTAACTGATTAACATAACGCACAAAACGTTCAAATTGCATTGTTCACAGCTGCAGATTCTTGAAAAAAAATCTACGGTTAGAACTATAGTGTAATGTCACAGGTATGGATTAAAGCTATTTTAAGCACACACAAAGGGGATCCAAAACGATGAGACTAAGGTCTCCTCTAAAACCAATTCAAGTCCACCTTTTCTAGAACAATTTGTTTACAATTTTGATTTCACGAATGCCAGTCTTTAACTGAAGATCCCTTTTTAAGTAGCCCGCCTACGTGTCTCTGCCTTTGGTCCCTTCCCTACAAATATTTTCTCAGTTCCCCCTTGAGTCATTCATGAATGTATGAATGTAAACATTGTGACATCCATCTAGCTTGCAGAGCTTTATTAAAGGTGCATTCTCATAAAATTACAAGTGTCGTGACGAGTGGCCTTTATATTATTTATTAGAAGCGAGGCATAGCCTAGTAGTAAAGCGCACGCCTGATGCGCGGTTGGTCTAGGATCGATCCCCGTCGGTGGGCCCATTGGGCTATTTCTCGTTCCAGCCAGTGCACTACGACTGGTATATCAAAGGCCGTGGTATGTGCTATCCTGTCTGTGGGATGGTGCATATAAAATATCCCTTGCTACTAATGGAATAATGTAGCGGGTTTCCTCTCTACGACTGTGTCAAAATGACCATATGTTTGATATCCAATAGCCGATGATTATTAAATCAATGTGCTCTAGTGGCGTCGTTAAACAAAAACAAACAAACAAATTATATTATATTATTTATTAAGAATGTTTCTCATTTATTTTACTGTGTATAATATATTGGGTGAGACTTTAATAACATATTTGTCTACCTGTCGTATTCATTAAAATAATAGACAGTTCTTTGTCAGCATGGAGATACAATTCAAATTCAACCTGAGATGTCGGTCATTCTTATTGGGTCTTGCAGAAATATAAATTTATAAATTGTAAAAACTAAAATTATTTGCATTTTTTTATTTTTTATGTAGGCATGTATTTCAAGATATAATATTTACATTTCACAAGACAAATTAATAAATGCAAAATGCACACTTCCTCTTTAATGATTAAAACGACAATCTTAGAATATTAGTGTCTGCATACACAGATGTTTTGGTTCTTCTAATGAATTTTACCTCGTAATATATTTTTAATATCTCCGAAAATATTGGGAGGTAAAATCGTGTTCGAGCTATTGTAAACAAACAGCAGGATGATCCACACACACGCACACACACAGAGACACACACAGACACACACACACACACACACACACACACAGACACGCGCACACACACGCACACATACACACACAAACACACACACACAGACACAGACACGCACACACACGCGCGCGCGCGCGCGCGCACACACACACACACACATACACATACACATACACACAAAACTAATAAATAAATAAATAAACATAAAAGCAAAACAAGGCAAAGTGTCACGGAACATGCTCTTAAATTTGTTTCGCCTGTGGCGATTTTAATTGTGTTAGAGGGCCGTGTGTAGTTTATTGCCCGTAGCCCAGATGGGCAACTTGTTACGTAAGACTTCTGCGCGACCGTCCTCAGTCGGACATTCCAATATGCACTTAGTCCAGCTGCGGAGGCCATGTGGCGAGTAGTTACGTAATACCTCTGCGAGTGCGGGGTTTACAACCGTGATTTTGGTGACGATGGCGTCAGCCAGACTGACGATCAGAGAGAAATATACCGACTCTAGGAGATGTAGAATATGAGATGATACGTGAGGTACCGCCTTGTTCCCCCAGGCCAATTCTGATTTATAATAAATAGCTAGAATTTAGAGATATCTAGGAGAACGAATTAGGAAGCTTCCTGGGAACGTTAGTCCGTTTGGACTTTGGTAAATATCATTTCTGCTCTGTGTATAACCTTGATGTGATTGATGTGACTTTAAATATTTTAATACTGTATTATACCAATATTCTTTAGACAGTGTCTTCGGTCATCTGACGAAGTAAATCGTAGACTTTTTGTTCTAACATTATATGAGTATTTGGTAATATAAAGCTTAGCCAGTCATCCTAGAAGACCCTAGGTAAACTGTAGGTTATTGTCTTTATTGTGATAGGTACCAGTATTAATTTTGTGTTACAGATTACTGAAAGAGTAGTTATGGGTTAATTAAAAATTAACCCGTTAGGAATAGAGCTGTAATTCCTTTATTAATTAAGTTCCCCAAGAAGCGTTTCTCAATTATCACACGTTACTGAACGAGTAGTAAGGGTTAATTAAAAATTAACCAGTTAGGAATGGTGTTGTAATTCCTTTATTAATTAACTTCTCCTGTAAGCGTTTCTCAATTATCACACGTGTGGGTGTGGTGTAACGGTGAAGTGATTCGCATATTGTGTAACTAGACACCTAGAGATTAACTAATTAAGTGATCAGTTATGGGTTGTTATTATTGCTGTTATTAATTTACTACTACGGCTGTACATTTGTCAGCGTAGATTAATACAGATTCCAAAGTGTATTGTGTTTTTGTTGTGTTTTCTAGAGAACTAACGTGCTATAATAATATATACTTATATAAGATCGTATCTCTGATCATACCTAGAGACGAGCCATACTAGGGTTTAACAGCCTGTTACAGAGAGATCTAATAGATATACAAGTAGGAGAGACATTATAGAATCCTCGTGACACAAAGCAAAACAAACAAACAAACAAAACAAAATAAAACAAAACAAACTAGCAACAAATAACACACCACAACACAACACAACACAACAAGAAACAAACAAAAAAACCACACCCGTGTTTATACAAACATATAATGTAAGTCTAATTGTTAAAAAAGCTCTATTAGGCTGTTTAGAAACATTCTTGATTTTCATCTTTGTTTTTGTTTTGTGTTGTGTTGTTTTTTTGTGGGGGATTTTAAAATTATTGTTTTTATAATTGTGTTTTGTTTTTCCCCTTTTTCTTTTTCTTGTTATTTTTAAAGTGCGATTATGTGGGCAGATACCTATGAATCATTTGACTGTAATAGCACGATTTAACAATAAAATAACAAGTAACTTGGAAGCACCGGCTTATTCGTACGGAGGACAACCTACCTGTAGGCATCAAAGAAAGGTTTCAGAAGGTAATTCTATATTTTCTACGATTTTGTTTTCAAACTACGACCTATTTCCTAAAGTGGGTTACATTTCCGCTACACCGAGTACACCGAGTACATACACAGAATGGTCACACGTGTTGGCTTCTGTAGATATTTCCCGGAAAAAACTCGCTCGATAAACGAAAGGAAAAGTTTGTAATTTTGACATATTGACTTAGAGAGGAAACCCTGCATTAAGAAAAATGTGGGTTTCCTCTGATGACTACGAGTCAGAATTGCCATATGTTTGACATCTAATAGCCTATGATTTACTAATCAATGTGCTCTAGTGGTGTCATTAAACCAAACAAACCTTTTCAGAGAGGAAACCCGCTACATTTTTTTTAGTAGCAAGGGATCTTTTATATGTACCATCCCACAGAGAGGATAGCACATACAACGGCCTTTGATATACCAGTCGTGGTGCACTGGCTGGAACGAGAAATAGCCCAATGGGCCGACTGGCGGGCATCGAATATTTTCCTTAACCACACATCAGCACATTTTTGTTTTAGCTACGGCTATTTCAAATCTATGAGAGAGAGAGAGAGAGAGAGAGAGAGAGAGAGAGAGAGAGAGAGAGAGAGAGAGAGAGAGAGAGAGAGAGAGAGAGAGAGAGAGAGAGAGAGATTTGTGTGGGGGGGATCAATTGCTGTCACATACGAGGTTAGGTTAATCCTACCGATAAAGCAACAAGGCATTTATTATTGTTGTTTTGTTATGTATATAAATATTATATATATACGCGTACATCGGCTACTGGGTGTCAAACATTTGATCCTTCTGACATATAGTTTCAGGAAAAACCTGCTACATTTTCCATTAGCAGTGAGGGATCTTTTGTACGGTACCCAGTCACGGCCTTTAATAAACCACTCACTGGAGAACAGGATGGGACAATAAATAAAAAAAGAAGAGACAGAGAGAGAGAGAGAGAGAGAGAGAGAGAGAGAGAGAGAGAGAGAGAGAGAGAGAGAGAGAGAGAGAGAGAGAGAGAGAGAGAGAGAGAGAGAGAGAGACACACACAGACACAGAAAGACAGAGATAGAGAGAGAGAGAAAATGGGTTCACCCAGGGGTTTCGATACAACGACCAAATAACCATACGACGAGCGTCCTACCGACCGAGATAGATCCCGCCTCCCATTAGTATACTCAACAACAACAACAACAAAAATAAAAATACGTTTTTAATTAAAGTTATTTTAAAGTATTCTGTCTGAATCCCATTTATTTTTGTGTTTAGTGAATGTCTTGTGAATATTTTCACAGTCTAGTTGCATCGTGACAAATTGATAAAATAAAATATGCCCACTAGTAAATCGCGTCTTGATGCGCTGTCGATTTGGGATCGATCCCCGTCATTCTCATTCACCGAGTGCACCACGACTGGTATATCAAAGGTCGTGGTATGTGCTATCCTGTCTGTGGGATGGTGCATATACCCCACCCCCCCCCCCCCTTACTACCAATGTAAAAACATGTAGCGGGTTTCTTCTCTAAGACTATATGTCAAAATTACAAAATGTTTGACATCCAGTAGCCGATGATTAATAATCAATGTGCTCCAGTGGTGTCGTTAAACAAAACAAACTTCTTTCTTTCCAATAGCCGATGACTAATAATTGAGTGTGCTCTAGTGGTGTCATTAAACAAACTGAAACCTTTTTTGTTCAGTATATAAACAAATATCTGTTAATCGTTTGGCTGTTATGGCATTTGGAGAAGCATGCGTGGGCCGCTGGTTGGGACTGGGATGACTGCGTATTAATTCTCGAGATATCATTATCTACCCACCCACACCGCGTGAACAAACATTTCGAATCCCCGTGGTTCATTCTTTCAAAACGTGAAGGAAGAAGGGTTTTTCCTAGTTCGCGGTAATGTAGTTAAAAATAACCACGCGGGTCACTGTTTGCATAATCACGATGGGATAATAGGATTACCGAGGGGCACGTGAGTATCAACAAGACGGAAAGCACGAGTTTTAACTTGTTGTTTTTACTAACAGGCCGGGCAATCTAGCCCAGAGTGAAATAACACGGCGGTGTGACTCGGTGCTTAGGTGTCAAATATGGACGTTAACTAGGCTGTGCTGCCACAGAGGAAAACAGAGTGCACCATTAACGTGTTGTCTTTCAAATTACACACCTTACCTAGTATCTCATAGTGAAACTCAAACAGAGATTGAGTAATTCGGTGTTCAAGTATACCAGTATGATGGACATTAACAAGGTTGTGCTGGTATTGTGAAAAACAGGATGAGCTTTTAACTTTCACCAAGTCTCTCGTAGTGAAACTTAGAATAGATATTCAGCGTGTGTGATTTCGGTGTACAAGCATAGGTATACATGTTTAATGGACATTAATAAGGTTGTGCTGGTATTGTGAAAAACGGGATGAGCTTTTAACTTGTTGTCATTCAAATTAAACACAATTCTACCAAGTCTCTCGTAGAGAAACCCAGAACAGATATTCAGTGTGTGTGATTCGGTGTACAAGCATAAGTATATAAGTACACTGGACATTAACAAGGTTGTGTTCGCATTGAGGAAAACGGGATGCACTATTAACACGTTGTCTTTCAAATAAGACACAGTTTTATCAAGTGTCTCGTAGTGAAACTCAGAACAGATATTCAGCGTGAGTCATTCTATTTACAAGCATAAGTATATAAGTATAATGGACATTAACACGATTGTGTTGTTGTGGATCGCTGCTGCCTACTGTGTGATGACAACTAGGCGAGTTTCACCTTCCGACACTGACAGCTGTGGGGGGTTGTGTCGGTGTAACGAAACGGATCTATCCGCCCTGTGTGACGGTCACGGGAACAATACCCTCCAGTTCGGCGTCCCGCCACTTCCTTCATTCGTAACGAATCTGATGCTCAAAAGTTTTAACATTCAGAATATGACAAGGAAGACATTTGCTTTTGTGCAGTCTTTAAACCTAACGTCGCTGAACATTAATAACTCCACAATAGCCGACATAGAAGAGGATACATTTTCAGTGTTTAGTCACTGCAAGAACCTAAAACTAATCATTGGTCATAACGTGATAGCAGAAACGGTGATATCAAAAGTCTTAAAGGGACTACGTTCTCTTACGCTGGACTACTTGGATTTGCGTCATTTAAATATCAGTGATCGGGACGGCACTTTTTTTAACCCGCTAAGTGGTGCGTCAGTGCAAAGCATTACCGTGTCTAAGAACTACCTCACCAAATACAACCACAGCCAGTTTGTAAATGTTTCTAATCTTTCCTACCTCGACCTGTCGGGAAACGACATCAATGTGACAACCCTGACCTATTCATCTGTTCTCAGACAGCTACTTCTAAATTACAATCGAATTCCTCGGTTTCCCATTATATGTCGAAGACATAAATCAATGTTTCCAAATCTGGAACTTTTAAAATTAGATCATAATAATATCGATTACATTAATTCGAAACAAATCTACTGCCTAAAAAAGTTAAAATATTTGGATTTGAGTAGAAATTTCTTCACAACAATTGCAACTAACACCTTTGCGTATTTACCACATTTAGAGACTATTCGTTTACGGAATATGGTTTTTGACCTAGTGTCGATCAAAGAATACGCATTCAACAACAGCAACATCAGATCCATTATTCTGCGAGACAACCGGATGGAGCTGCAACACGCCCTGCACGTGGACAGCTTCGCGGGATGCGACAGACTAGAAGATCTAGACTTGTCCTACAACCAGGTGACCAAGCTGCCGAAAAGACACGAGTATATCCGAGACCTCCTTCGACGTCTGCACAACCTCAAGTGGCTTTCACTGGGCAGTCTGCTGCTGTTCGAGATACCCGAGATCGTCATGAACCTCACCAAGATAGAAGTGCTGGAGCTCTACACCAACTACATATCCAAGCTGCCTGACAGGTTTTTCAGTCGGATGCCCAAACTGAAGAAGTTGTATATTGGTACTAATTCCTTTTCCTCGCTCGACAGAACCGATTTTCCTTTGAGTATGCGCGAACGGGTTAAAGTATTGGAGTTTTCTGGCAATCCCTTTGTTTGTGACTGTAAGATGCTTTGGTTTGTTGAGTGGATGAGGAGGACACCGGGGACATTTGGACCCGTGTCGAACTATATGTGCACCAATTCCGATGGGTCCATAAAAAGGTATTTAATGACCGACATGCACATTTCTTTGAATTTCTGTCTGCTTTCATTTGAAACAGCGTTAATCATTGTTTCGCTTTCAATATTTGTTATAATCGTTCTGATGACGTCATCTCTGGTCTATAAATGGAGTTGGAATATAAAACATTGCATATACATGCTGCGGTACGAAAAGACGTCCAGGAATGAAACGAATATTAACTACATCTTCGATGCGTACGTCATATACTGCGCTGAAAATCGCAAGTGGGTTCTGGAGGAAGCCATTCCGAATCTGGAAGAACGGGCCGGCATCAGTCTTTGTATTCACGAGCGCGACTTCATGCCGGGGGCCCTGATCGTGGATAACATCGTGGACAGTTTGAGGCGGAGCAGAAGGGTGGTGCTGGTGCTGTCGAACGATTTCGCGAGGAGTCACTGGTGCCAGTTCGAGATGTGCCTGTGTCAGACCTACCTGCTGGAGCACAGACGCGGTCTGTTGCTCGCCGTGCTGCTGGAGGACATCAAACCGTGCTACGTCACCAAGTCCATGTACGCCATGTTGAAAACAACCACCTACTGCACGTGGCCTGGCGACGACCGACAAGCCAAAGACTTGTTCTGGCAGAGGATGCGACAGGCTCTGACGTCTGCATAAAGCAGGCGCGGATTTAGGAGAAGGTGGGAGGGGGGAAGGAGCCCGGATATCCCTTATTTTTGGTAAAGTAATTAATTTCCAGTTTTTATAAGATTAAGTGTTATCCCCTTCCCCCAACCTTGAAAAAGTCCTATATAAGCCCCATCCACCCCTTACAAACGTCCAAGATCTGCGCTTGTAACGGTAGAATCGGGTCACGTTATTGGTTTCATCACAACGCGCCAAAAATAGATGTTGACATATTTGTTATACTAAATTAATGGCATGCTCTCAAAACGGTATCTTGATATTTTTAAATTTATTATCTTGAATTTTTCACTTGGTGTCAAGACTTTTTTCAAAACATTAGGGGCCGTTCAACAATTACGTAATGCTCAACGGGTGTGGGTTTAATGGTATACTTTAAAGGCATATCTGTATATATATTATAGTCAAGAAACTGAAATTTATATATAGGTTGTTAATAAAAACATTCATCAAATCTCTTAAATGGTATTCGGCACACCTATTTTCTTGCAGGTAGATTAAATGTGAGGTGCCACGCTTTTTATTGGTGTACTGCTTGTGTGTGTCGATAAGCTGCTTATGTCAGTTTTATTAGTAAACGTTATCATTATCGGCAGTAGGAATTGATTTGGTACAATGGAACCTGTATTTGTATTACAGTCCATATATAAGGTGAGTAAGGTCCATGTGGAATTTGGATTTTGCCTAAGTATGGTCGGATTTTCCCCAATCGATTGTTTAAACCAATATCCTGAAAGAATCCTGGTAGGATTGTCCTTTTTCAGAATAAGTTGCCCCCAGGCAATAAAAGGTTCTTTTAAAAAAAAGACTTTAGATAAATTACACACACAAATCCACACACACACAGACACACACACACACACACACACACACATAATTAATAATAACATAATTACTTTAATTCGAATAGGCCTATTTAAAAATAAATTGCTTAGATATAATAGTGTTTAAAAATTCTACATTCCAAAATTAAGGAAATTTTCATTTAAAATTAAGGTCTTTTAAAATTTACAATATCAACCACAATGGTGCACCAAAGACCTACTAAGTAATAATGTCATTTGTGGTCACGTTATCTGCCCCTCCCCCCCCCCCCCCCCGCAAAAAAAAGAACACACCAAAAAACAAAAACAAACAAAGAAAAAGAAATATAAAAATAAACAAAACAAAACAAACAAAAAACACAACAACAAAACAAACAAACAACCCACCAACAACAATAAAAACCACAAAAAAAACCCAACCCAGGTTTTAACGCTGATTTGGAACAATAATATTTTGTCTACAATCAATACATGTTAATATATGATGATGGTTTATTGTGGGGAGAAAGTGTTTATCACCATACATTTAGTTTTGTATGCATTTAATACCCTACAAAACTGCTTAAAACTGTTTACAGGGTATTTATGGTTATAAACATGAAAAGAATTAATTTTAAAAATCACATGATGTGTTAAAAACAGACGCATATAAAAGGACTTCTGAACTGCCATATAAATCATATAATTATATCCAGTACGGTAATCAAAATAGTCGTGTAAAAATGTTCTTAGTCTAATTGTGGATTCGGAGACTAAATGGGCCTAGGCCAACTTCAAAATTCGTTTCACTCCGTACTTACAATCGGTAATAATGGTTGTCACAGTCATTTCTGTAACAGTATATCATCCTTACATCTGACGATTAAAACCTCTATTGTCCAAACATTACCAATGTTACAAATGCCTAGTATGCCCCCCCCCCCCAAAAAAAACAACAAAAAAAAACAAACAAAAAAAACACAACAACAACCACCTAAGAAATGTTTAAAGATGGTACTGTATTATACATTGCCAGTAATATAAATGTATCCAAAGATCTTACCTTCCCTGTGTATATTTATGCGTATACCTCAAATACTAAGGTTTTTTCACAGAATACAAAATACTTTTCTTGTGGTGTTTATATACACGTAGCCGTATGTTACTTCCGGTTAGTAAATTCTGGGAAAACTTTACTAAGCAGTAAAGAAACTTGACTAGAACTTATAATTAGTGTTGAGGTCTGTCGATGACCGGAAAGAGTGACTAATTCTTAAGACGGTGTCACAAATGAAATGTGGTATGTTTATTATTTGGTAAGTGTCGTCTTGCGCTGCATGATCAATGTACACTTTTACTGGTATATTAATGGAAAGTGTAGCATAGTAAACCAGTGATAGCTTGGAACACAATTAAGATGAGTTTTATATAACAAAAGAGGTGTTCTTGAAGCCTAAAATATCCCAATTATTGTAACGTTTTGTTACTGGTATATCAAATGCCTTGGTACGTGTCATCTTTTCTGTGAGACGGTGCATATGAAAGATCCCTTTCTACTAATGTAAAAATTACCAAATGTTTCACATCCAATAGCAAAATGTTAAATAAACCAATGTGCTTTAGTGGTGTCGTTAAACAAAACAAACTTCTAAACACTAGTTAGCAGTTGAGACATTTTGGGCCGCCTTGGTACATATTTTTTAGAATTGGGACATCTTCGGCCGGTGTCCACCCAAGATGTTCCAGTTGGTTGTAAAAACGTTTTTAAATTATTTCATTACCGGTACTCCATTGACAGTTCTATGCCACTATACAATCTAATACTTGGCATGAATGAATGAATGAATTAATCAATCAATCAGCCAGCCAATCAATCAATCAATCAATTAATGTTTAACGACACCCTAGCACAAAAATGCACATCGGCTATTGGGTGTCACAGAAGTTAAGTATATGAAAATACCATTTATATAATTAAGCCTTAAAAACATGTTTCAGGTTTTCTCCTTGAAACAAATAGGGCAGGTAGATAGATAGCACCTCTCTTTTTGTTTTAGTGTGTGTGTGTGTGTGTGTGGGGGGGGGGGGGGGGTCGAGACTGGTACAGCGTTCGCTTGATGCGTGATCGGTTTGGGATCGATCCCCGTCAGTGGGCCCACTGGGCTATTTCTCGCTCCAGCTAGTGCACCACGACTGGTACATCAAAGGCCGTGGTATGTGCTACCCTGTCTATTGGATGGTACATATAAAAGATCCTGTTAAACGAAAAGAGTAGCCCATGAAGTGGCGACAGCCGGTTTCCTCCCTCAATATCCGTGTGGTCCTTAACCATATGTCCGACGCCATATAACCGTAAATAAAATGTGTTGAGTGCATCGTTAAATAAAACATTTCCTTTCATATCATTTCCTCTCTTTTTTCTTCTTTTTTTAAAAAAAATTGAATCAAACCGAAAAATCGTAATCGACCAAAGTGTTCTGAATCTAGTTTGCTGATTACAAAAAAAATCAGGGATAATGATTTAAAGGGACATTCCTGAGTTTCCTGCATTGTAAGATGTTTCCGATTAATAAAATATTTCTACGATTATACTTACATATCAAATATATTTTCTTGTTTAGAATATCAGTGTCTGTATATTCAATGTGTTTTTCGTCGTCTTAATATTTGTAAGAAGCACAAACTGGATTTTGTCTGAAATAATTCCATATGTACGAAAACGATCAGAAACACGTTTAATATACAGCCACTAATATTTTATGCACAAAAAAAAAGTAATTAAAATTGTTAAAAAGTCTCTGTTAGTCGATAACGTCTTAAAATATTGCAGAAAATTTAGGAATATCCCTTTAATAATATATATATATATATATATATATATATATATATATATATATATATATATATATATATATATATAATTGTTTTTTGTTTCAAAAAATTTCAGGGGCGCTACATAAAATTAGGGTGGGACGGGAAACCGGAAACGCACACTATATATATATATATATATATATATATATATATATATATATATATACACATGTATATATATATATAATTATTATTTTTTTAAGGCCTTATGTAAAATGACAGTGTAAAGCGATATACCGGTAATCTCTGACTAATACACGACCGTATTTCTTTTGTATATCGATCCTGTCGTGAACACAGGGGAGTGTTTTGGGGTGTATTCATCTTAAGGTGACAATGAGGAAATATTTGCTATGATTCCCGTTTTCTGTTTCATACCGGTAGAACGAAAGAAATGTTTTATTTAACGACGCACTCAACACATTTTATTTACGGTTATATGGCGTCAAACATATGGTTAAGGACTACACAGATAAAATAGACAAATCATTAAAACTTAAATTAAAAACATGAAATAAAACTTTATAGAGACAGAAATATTCGGTCTACAACGAGTGATACAGCGCTCGATGGAAATGGACAAGTAAGCGAATGTCAAACTCATTCTTGAATGTTGACACACGTTATTAAATTGAGCGATTCCTGTGGGTTCGACAATTCGCCGAAATACCACCCGCATATAACAATGATCGACAAAAGTTGACAAACACCTCCAAGAATAAAGGTTGTTTTGAATTTTCCCGGATATGCATAGCTTTAACATTACAGCTGGAAATTTGATCAACAGCCAAATATGGATCGAGATATTATTTTCGGGCACAAGGCGCATACTCGCCCCACGGTGATGGCGACATTAAAATCTTAGGGGAATGATCAAATTAATGTACCAATGGACTATATAATTCTTCTAAATTATTTGAGATATTCAGTGGAAAAGAAAAATAAGTTTCAGTGGGCATCCTTTATTCTCCAATGTCCTAGATTCAATAATAACAGAACCAAATTTATAAAACGTTATTACCATATTCCCCCCCCCCCCCCCCCCCCCCCCCCCCCCGGATGTCAAGCATTTGGTCATTCTGACAAACAGTCATCAGAGGAAATCTGCAACATTTTTCCTAATGCAGCAAGGGATCTTTTATATGCAATTTCCCACAGACAGGCAGGCACATACCACAGCCTTTGACCAGTTGTGGTGCACTGGTTGGAAAAGATAAAAAGACAATCAGTTGAATGGATCCACCAAGGTGATTCGATCCTGCGACGCAAGCACCTCAAGCGAGCACTCAACCGACTGAGCTAAATCCCACTCCTGATGCCACATGAGCTCTTCCTCAAGTGCAGCCTAAAAGAAATCTTTATCTGCACTTTTCCACAGACATAACAGGATAATATATACATATTAATAATAATGATTATCATTTAATGTGGTACACTTATTGGAACTGGGGGAAATGCAACATGTACACCTAGAAGGTTTGATCACAAAAAAGACCTTAAAAAATCCTCACTAAGTATGAGTGCAGGGGTGGGGTGGGGGTGAAATCCCTTCCTGCTTGAAGCAAATTTTCTTGTTAAAAATATATTTATGTGACTCGAACCCACATACTAACTAAACTTCGCTCACCACTGTCTCGACCACCCAAACACCACCTTCCACCCATCCCCACATAATTTCCTGCAGTGCAGTGTTCTAGCTAGGATTTTTACAAGGCAGGGCCCTATTTTAATTGTTTCTGAAAATTAGTGCTTTTTTTTTTTAGGCCACTGATTAATGCAATGCAACACTGTTAAATGAACTAGAATAGACATAATTACAGAAGTATTTATACATCAAATTAAGAATTTTCATTGCTAATTGCTTTTGGAAAAGGGCCTATGGCCTATGTATGTTCAGTATCACAGAAAGCCTGGGTAAATTTCCATAGACACAATTAAGTCATAATTAATAATTACAAAATGATGGATCACTTAAAAAAAAAAATCCTTTTTTTCTTCTTTTTTTCTGTGTAGCACCATCCACAGATCTTTACTCGGAATAAATCCTTCAAAGATATACCCAAACTAACAGCAATAGAAATATCTAGAATACTGCTCTTTATTCAGCATATTACCGATTTAAAAAAAAAATCTATTGTGTATAGTATTTCAGGGCTAACCCTGGGTTGCTATTTTTGTTCGCCAAAAAATTTGCCAATCTTCAATTTCTTTCAGCAATCTAAATATATATTCGCCAGTAACATATTTGCATTTAAGTCAAAAGATTTTATTTTTAATCTCGTTCTTTATGATAATATAGTATATGCTAAAATGTACTTATTATTCAGTTTCCATCTTGTAATCTAATAATAAAATGCTGCTGATGTCTAGGGCTGGCTGTAGTCCAGTGGTAAAGCACTTGTATGATGTGCAGTCAGTCTAGGGTCGATCCCCATTGAAGTTAGTGCATCACAAGTGGTATATCACAAAAGAGACAATTTTACTTTTTGTATGCATCAGAGAATAATATATAAATTATATGTTTCTCTGTAATTTGAAAGAATCAAGTGAATTTTGATCCAATATATACTCTTCAAAAAAAGAAACGCAAAAGGGTACAAATGGGATATAACTCCGATTTTATGTTTCCTACCGGTTCATGCTTTGTGAATATAAGGTCATTGCATGTACCAAACACATTCCCACGGTTACATTCGATAAAACGCAGCTACTGTACAATAAAGTTCCAAAATGTGAATATTCGCAAAAACGCAGCCACGTGCAAACCATGTCACCACTGCACGTGCGTTGTCTGCACGTGCAACATGAACACCGACAGTATAAAAGTGCAGGGTGTTCGCTTGCCTGGCCTCTGTATCTGGCCGACAGTTGACAATTCAGGACATGCCACGTCTCAGTGAACCGCAGAGAAACAATGCCATCGGCCGACTAGACACAGGCGAATCCAGAACGGCCGTTGCCAGGGCATTCCATGTGTCCCCAAGCACCATCTCCAGACTGTGGGACCGTTACCAGCAACATGGATCAACACGTGACCTCCCTAGATCCGGTCGACCACGGGTCACTACCCCCGGGCAGGACCGCTACATCCGGGTACGCCACCTTCGGGAACGATTGACTACTGCCACCTCCACAGCCGCAGCAATACCAGGTTTGCGCAGGATATCCGACCAGACCGTACGGAACCGCCTACGTGAGGTAGGAATTCGTGCCAGACGTCCAGTTCGAGGTGTCATCTTAAAACCACAACACCGTCGACTCCGACTGCAGTGGTGCCAGATTCATCGACAATGGCCTCAACTGCGATGGAGACAGGTGTGGTTCAGTGACGAGTCCCGATTTCTGCTCCGACGTCATGATGGAAGATGTCGCGTGTATAGGCGTCATGGTGAACGTTATGCGGCAAACTGCGTGCAGGAAGTGGACAGATTCGGCGGGGGTAGTGTCATGGTGTGGGCAGCCATCTCACACACTGGCAGAACTGACCTGGTCCACGTGCAGGGCAACCTGAATGCACAGGGCTACATTGACCAGATCCTCCGGCCACACATCGTTCCAGTTATGGCCAACGCCAACGCAGTGTTCCAACATGACAACGCCAGGCCTCACACAGCACGTCTCACAACGGCTTTCCTACAGAACAACAACATTAATGTCCTTCCTTGGCCATCGATATCACCGGATTTGAACCCAATTGAGCATCTATGGGACGAGTTGGACCGACGCCTCCGACAGCGACAACCACAGCCCCAGACCCTGCCCGAGCTGGCAGCAGCCTTGCAGGCTGAGTGGACCACCATCCCCCGGGACGTCATCCGTACTCTGGTTGCTTCAATGGGCAGGCGGTGCCAGGCAGTTGTCAACACACGCGGAGGCCACACCCGGTACTGACTCCAGATGACCTTGACCTTGGTGGTGTGTCCTATCACTTACTCACAATGGACTAGAGTGAATTGTGAACAATCCTGCAACATTTGGTCATTATCGGACTCACCATTCAATAATTAAATCAATTCTCCAAATGTTACGACAATGTGGTTTTGCGTTTCTTCTTTTGACGAGTATATATATTCCCAAAAAGATTCACCAGACTAAGATATAAACTATACATATATTTTTGCACCAAAAGTATGAAATATAAGTACCGGTACATAATGTTTACATATTTAATAGCCTAACAACTTATATCATTCAGTATCTGAGCTTTCGAGATATGTGCGCAAAATGCTGGAATAAATGAGGTCCAGAATAGGACCCAATACCCTTGTTTTTATTACAATTTTTTTTTAAATATGATGAGACATCAAAATAATTTGAAAATGACAAAAGAAGTTTATAAATGTCCAATTATGGAGATGTTCAACAATTACAATGACAATAATCACCCCTCTAAAGGTCTTTAACAATTGTCTCCCAAACACTTCCTTCTTTCCCTGTCACTGGCATTAATTTTACCAAAATTATAAATTTATAAACATTAGATTTTCTGTTCTTATTTTGGTTACGTTTTTTCTCTTCTGCTTTATATAAAGATAACACTCATTAGTCCCACCAAAGACTGTGCTACCCCCTCCAGATATTGTTCCAATGCCACAGGCCTGTAGGCATGTAGCTGTTTGGTAATAGATGTATTATTGTATATATAATAGAAAAATCATATTTTAAAGAAACAAAATGGCCAGACTGGCCGTTTTATTTTATTTTATGAAAAAAATAAAATAAAATAAAAGTGCGTAACTCTTGATAATACCCTACGCCATGACCTCGTTTTGTAACTACCCTCCTAAGTCCAAATCGGACTAACGTTCCCGGGAAGCTTCCTTTTCCGTTCTCCTAGATATCTCTAAATCCTAGCTATTTATTCAAAAATCAGAAAACGCCTGGGGGTACAAGGCGGTACCTCCCCCTATCATCTGATATTTCACCTCTACTAGAGTCGGTATATTTCTCTCTGATCATCAGACTTACTGACGCCATCGTCGCCAAATCACGGTTGTAAAAACCGCACTCGCAGAGGTATTACGTAACTACTCGCCACATGGCCTCCACAGCTGGACTAAGTGCATATTGGAATGCCCGATCGCGCGAAGTATTACGTAACAAGTTGCCCACCTGGGCTACGTGCAATGAAACTGCACACGGCCCTCTAACACAATTAAAAACGCCACAGGCGAAACAAATTTAAGAGCATGTACCGTCACACTGACATTTTTTTTAATGAAAAGAGGGATAAAAAAGAAAATATGATTACAAATATTTAATTTTAACTGGCATGGAATTTATTAATCCAGTCGGGTTCCAACAAACAATTTTGTTTTTAAGGCCTGCTTTGTATTAAGGCAAATTTCAGTCACGATTCTATATGTGAGTTTATCGACATAATGCATATGCACTGTACCTTTTCCACAAAAATGTTTCCATGCACAGACGTTCAGAACAGTGAAAAGTTCAAAACAAGAAAAGTTTATCAATAAGTGATTTTTTCTCGTGCAAGTTTTCCATGCTGTAACATCAAAACACAAAGTGTTTACAGTACTAATACTAGTGGCTTAAAAGTACACTTCAACATCAAAATTTGTATAGTGAGTAATCCGCTTACGAAAATGCTGATAAACTGCACACAGAATTGCGTTACAGGAAAGCAGATCTGTCATTAGCCTCATGTGGAATGCATATCAGGGGTTAAAGTTAAAGTTCATCTCGGAGTTGATGATCTTCAGATAAATTATCATCCTCTGTGTCGGCAGTCCTGTCGTCGTCTTCACTCAACTCATCATCATCTATATCTTCCTCGAGCTGCTCAATCTCAGACACATACTTCTGTACAATTTTCCAGCACTGAAAATAAATCCAAAAATTACCATTAGTTTATAACTCATCAACTATATCTTCTTCAACTGCTCAATTTCAGACACATATTTCCCAACATTGAAAATAAGTCCACACAATTACCATCAGTTTATAACTCATATTTACCTCAATCCAGTATTTATTTGTATTAATGCCAAACACATTTGATGTTTAATAGCAGACACCCCTAGAATTATAGGCATTGAATTTAATGAACAAATTAGCACATATATGAACACAAATTTAAAAGAGAGATGATTTTTATTTATTTTTATAACGACACCACTAGAGCACATTGATTTATTAATCATCGGCTAATGGATGTCAAACATTTGGTAACTTCGACATATAATCATAGAGAGAAAACCCGCTACATTTTTTCATTAGTAGCAAGGATCTTTTACATGCACCGGATCATGGGCAGGATAGCACATACCACGGGCCTTTGATATACAAGTCGTGGTGCACTGGCTGGAATAATCCTAGACCAACCATGCACCAAGTGAGTGCTTCACTACTGGGCTACGTTCTGCCCCAAGATAGATGAAGATCAAGAAGACAGTTTGTTAAAATGGCTCAGTCATAATAAAGTCATTCAAAAGAGATTTATTTTGTATTTGGCTCAAGTGTATAATCGTAACAGTAGAAACAATATTTATAAATGTGACAGTGGGTGCATTATTTGGGAAAAGTAGACCTTCAGTACAAAAAAAACAACAACAACACAATCACATTTTATTTTAATTAGACCTAGAATTTTTGTAAATAATTTTGCATAAAATGAGTATATCCACAACCTTCGAACCCACCTGGTTATGAACCCATTTATTTATTATCAGAATACCGATGTCTGTGTTTTGTGCTTTCCCTGCTAATGTACCTGGATCTACTACTGCAGTCATACCTTTTCACTGCCTGTATCTGGTATTTGATTCAACTCTTCCATCGTGAACTCACCATCTTCATTAAGGTCAAGAATCTTGAACAGCTGTACAAAACACAAAGACAAATATATATTTTTTTAATGCAAAAAAAACAGTGCATTATGTATAATTATAATTGACTAATATTTGTTACTATTGTACAAGCAAGACCGTAATATATTTTAATCTATTCTATATGTTCTTACCTCATCTACAATTAAAGAACATAAAAGGAGAGCACCCACATTTCAAAATAAAAACTGGCAGCTTTCTATTATGAATGTTATCTTTAATGACTTAAGTGTGTGAAGCTTCCAGCAACTTGGGGAGAGGGGCACTTATATACATAAGCATACAATAGCAAAACCTCAAATTCGGGCAAAAATGATAGATATTCGGGCAAAAATTATACAGATACTCAGGAAAAATGTGCTAACCTTTTTACCATGTATTTCAATCATGCTACCCTCAAAATTAGCTGTAATCTATGTAAAAATGTTGTTACCCAGATTCAGGCATTTTAGATTAAGTTTGGGCAAAAGCCAGCCTACCCTCCTCTGTATGCATATCCTTATATATTAACATGCCTTTCAATAGGTGTGGGAAGGGGTAATGCATAATCTTCAAAATTGAGGAGTTAGTGTCTCTCTGCCCCTCCCCTACTCATCTTCAGTGTCTATGATTTAACTTCCTCTCTACCATTTAAAATTGTTTCAGTTCTGCCTGATACGAGATAAGTTGCCTGCAGACATATGTTTAATTTACAGTATTACCTCTTTGTCATTTGGCAGCACCAGTGCTAAGTAAAGTTTGTTTTGTTTAACAACACCACATTGATTTACTAACCGGCCGTGATGGTGATGTGGTTAGGCTATCGGACATAAGGCTGGTAGGTACAGGGTGCACAGCCCTGTACCGGCTCCCACCCAGAGCGAGTTTTATCAACTCAATGGGTAGGTGTAAGACCACTACACCCTCTTCTTTCTCACTAACAACTAACCCACTTCAGATTGCTGAGGTGTGTGCCCAGGACAGCATTTTTGAACCTTAATTGGACATAAGCACGGAAATAAGTTGAAATGAAATTATTTACTAATCACAGGCTATTGGACAGGAAACCCACTACATTTCGCCATTAGGCCAAGTAAAAAAAATTGTTTGGTTCCTGTTACATGCCAAAAACAAATAGGGTAGGTAGGTAGGGAAAACTCCCCCCCCCCCCCCCCCCCCCCCCCCCCCCCCCCCCCCCCATTTTCGAGCTAATATTTCCTGAATAGTATAGCAGATTAATATATTAAAAGCTCTTTCTTTGTGTTACAGTGCAACTGACAATACATACTCTAATGAGAATCATTAATTATTTTCTATAAAAAAAAACCATGTCGTAACCTAGTCAAACCACAATCGGTATTAATGTAAACACCACCCAAGTCTAATACTACACGGTAAGGTTATAAACTACGATAACACTAAAATAACACTATAATTTGTTCATTGGAAAAAAGTTTTAATATCAAAGGTCTGATCCACAACATGGTTACACCCCCTCACAACTACAGCAACAACACTGATCTTCCCGGCCTATTTCATTGCCAGTATTGCAGTAACAAAATGTACATCATGAACACAACGAAGATGTCAATAAAAATTAACAAAATAAGTTAACAAAAAGATCTCCATACTAACTATCCTCATAGCAGAGATATCAAAAGAAAACAACTATTTTCAGGAAAACAGTTTCCCTTTTGGTCGTCCATAAGGACACTGCACAGTATCTTTGCACTGTTGACAAAGAGGTAAAACAGGTTTGTATTTTTGCTTTTAAAGGTCTGATCCACAACATGGTTACACCCCCTCACAACTACAGCACTGCAGATGCTATTAAATGTGAAAAGAGTTGTCATTTCTTAAGGTTTTGGGTACTACCAGTTCATTTCAAATGCCATGGATATCATATTTAATAATAAATACAGGGGTTATTTGTCTAACAAATGCAAAATATTGATAGAGTTGATGTCTAAATATTTAATTTAAGTAATCTTTTCAGCATAATCGGCTATTTTCATGTTTACTCTTTATGTTTAACATTGAATCGTAACTCGGTATTTCTAGAAGTTCGATTACATTTTAGGTTGCACTATACCAATTAATTTCCGGCTGGGTCGAAGTTCGAGGTGTACCGAACTTTTGATAGAGAAGTTAACACCACAAGTCCTGTGATTGGTTATAAATGTGAGTGTGTTGGTTGTAAAAAAAATTAGTTTCATCTGGGCTAAAAATGTATGCAATTTTATTTGATGTAGTACCACCGTGTCAAGTAGCCTTGTGCTTGGAACATGTATGGGGTACCTGTAAAAAAAAGTACTAAAATTTTGTGCGAAACTAGGGGTGTTGCAGAAACATCTGGTTATACCGAAAATGAGCCATGAAAGGTACCATTTTCTGCAGTTAATACTTTGAGGTAGGGGTTGTAGTACTGATATTTATGGGTCACAGTTTGGTTGATATATTGCATATAGTGTTTTTAAACACAAACGTTAACATGGTCGCCTATGGGATTTGAATTGGTATAGTCCAACCTTTAGGGAATTCCCCTACCAAAATAGACTGGACATTTGTATCATTCTGCTTTTTAACAGTAAACTAGCGTAACATTTTGAAGATTGGATTCACAAGTTCCGAGTAGTTCCGAATGAGTACGAGAACACGTCCGAGAGCATGTGGTGTCTTCCATTTACAGAGTAGAATGTCAAAAATGTGCTCATTCAAATCAAATAATATTACACATGTATTTAAATCAATTTCAAATGAAACGACATTCAAGGAATCGGAACACCTCGTCACATTCCGCTACGCTTATATTTCGTGGAAATGTACGAGGAGTTCCGAATGGCTCTCGGAAGCTTTTCATTTGGAACTCTTCGGAAGTAAAATTGCGCGAAGTGTTCCGGGTCTTCTGGTAACGAGATCTTGGACTGACAGATCTCGTGGCATCTCTCTGCAGTTGTTGTTTTTAGAGTCGACGAAAATTAGGATTGATATTAATGGATTATTAAATAAAACAGGTGGGAAAAAAAGGGTGGGGAAAAGGTTAAAAAAAGTTTAGGGTCGGCACCAAAAATTTAGGGACGGTCGGGTAACCGGAACCAAACAATTTGTTTTACTACGCCTTAGTAGCAAGACATCTTTTATATTCCCACAAACAGGATAGCAAGTATTACGATGGTGCACTGGCTGGAATGAGATATTGCCTAATGGGTCCACTGATTGGGATTGATCCTGCTGCCGCCCACTTCATGGGCTACTCTTTTTGATTAGTAGCAAGGGATCTTTTATATGCACCATCCCACATACCATGGCCTTTGTTACACCAGTTGTGGAGCACTGGCTGGAATGAGAAATAGCCCAATGGGTCCACCAACGGGTATTGATCCTAGACTGAATGATGCACTACACCACTGTTAAATTAATTTATTAGGACAGACAACATTAAATAATACATATATATATATCGGGAATTTTTAGCAAAGAAATTGAGAATGTTCAGTGTCACTTTCTTTTGAGATGGGGCCTATGTTCGGACCAGGGGTGGGGAAAAATAAAATTGTCAATCGGTCCCGCTTGATGTCATCATTAACGGATTGGGGGGAGAGGGGGGGAAAAAGAAAGGAATAAAAAAAACCTCTTTTTTTTATCACATCAGTGGGGAAAAAACCCCCACCACAAATTGTATATATATTCCACCCCTCACATATGTTATTGGTTCTGGATCCACCTTTCAATGTGATGGTGTGCACATTCCAGATGGATGGTGCGTACGCAGGGGGAATACGGCGCATACGAAGAGGAGGTACAGATCCATCTGATCGTTGAGGAGGCTGAATACGGCGATAAGATCCTGACACATAAGTGCTGTCAAAATACACGAGCAAGGGTTCCAGCCCATCAGGGGTGTTGTCACGCAGATAGGTCATCCCCTCTGGTATATCATTAACTGGTAGGAATGCCAGTCCATCAAGCATACCACAGAAAAGCTTAACATCCTTCTCTTCCCGATAGCGTTGAACAAGGCCGAGACTCTGTATTTTCCTCCACGTGCTCTGCGTAAGATGGTAGAAGCATCCATGAACATTGACTTGTGGACCAAAGGTTGTTATTACTGCATTCATCACAGCTTTCATATTTTTCAGTTTTATGTGTAAAATGGTCACAGTGGGGTTTTGTCCATTTTTCTCATTTATTGATGGGGTTATGTCCGAGTGGGGTTTTTTCCAGTGGGGTTATGTCTGGGTGGGGTTTTTTCCAGTGGGGTTTTATCCTGGATTCATTTTACATAATGGAATAAATAATATAAAAAAGGAATAAAAGTTATGAATTTAAATCCCATATATGTATAAAAAGTACGAATATTCAGTACCGTGTCCTGAAAATTAATAAAAGATCGCACTGTTGAAGCGTTTGACAGCCTGAGCTAGCACATGTTTAGACAAAGAGATTAATAACGTCATCACTGATTGGACGAAATTTGACCTCTACTGGCTCTTGAGATAACCAGTACAAATAGCTGTTCTGCTTACTCCCACTTGTTAACAAAAAAGTGGAAACCTTTTGTTAATTTTAAAATCTTTTATAATTATTGGATAGACTACATTGAACAGTCAACAATAAATACATTTATAGATTATTTCAGTATATTTTATGCTATTTCAAGCAGACCCGACAAAGCTCCGTACATAGGTGTTGACAGATGTTGATTGTAACCAGTTGCAAACTCTGGGTCCTTTGTTTTAATTGGAGTGTAATACCTTGATCATGGCTCTCTCACCAAGAATGGTGTTATTGTTAACGTCTGTTTAATCTCTTGACCGGCTCAGCAACTTTGACAAAATTAATGTCTAGCCTAGTGGCTGTGGATTGACACTACTGTAGGTCCGACTTCAGTGACTGACGATATATACTTAGGCAGACTTCAAAATCACAGACGTCTTGCCACTAGCCATACTGACCACTATTTATTTATTATTTTAAATCATGCATGAGATACCGATGTCTGGGCAGACCTGTCCACTTGACAGATAAGAATTTGTTCCAATAATAGAAATGGACAGGTGCTTCGGACCGACAAGAATGACAAAAGTGGGACCGGCAAACACACGTTTTTAAAAAATAATTTCGGTCTCAGAGATCGAGAATCGGTCCCAGACCGGGAGAAAAGGGCTTTTCCCCACCCCTGGTTCGGACCCACTGAAAATCTGGATAAATTTATGATGACATATCATATATCACATGAAGCAGTTTTAACATTCTGTTCATTGGGTGTGACAAAATGTTATTGTTGTATTGTACTAACATCAATATACTTACACTGCTAACTCTAAATTCAGAAAATCGTTGTATATTGCATTTTGGAAATAAATTCTTCATATACAGTCAAATGTCATTTTCTTGACCTGTTACCCAGAGCAATTTTCATTATTATCCAAATTATTCAACACAACCAATTTAATAAAAATCATACGAAACATGTGTAATAACAAGTGTAATGATGTAATCTTGGAAGTGACGTCTTAATTAAACATACACAAGCTTGTATAATAATCTCTATCTAATAACTATTAACAGTATTATGTTTATCTCAAGCCACAAATATCTTAAGCCATTTGGTTTGGTCCTTTCAACATCGAGATAACAACATTTGATTACATTTTAATGTCTAAATGTATTATTCAGTCAAAGCATAGAATTAATGTTTTATGTGGATACTAACTTGTGACACTAGCTGATTATACTTTTCTTTCAAATCCTTTTGATCCTCTGGAATTTCCAACTACAAAAAAAATAAAAATACACATAAAAACAAAGAAAAGAAAGAAAGAAAAAATCCTCACAAAAGGGGTGTCTTATTAGTCTTAATCTAAGTGTTCCTTATGAACTCTGTCAGTGTCAGGATAATCTCTTCAACTACGATCTAAACTAGTCAGCAGGGCTAATCAAAAGTACTCATCCGCTCGCCCCAAATGAGTAAAAAGTTGGTCAGATGAGCAAAATTTACAATTCAGTTGTCCCCCGCGCAACCAAAATATCCAAACACAAAGTGCCTGTTTATCCCTTTTGTACACTTGTAATTTTTGTAATTCCGCAGTCTGCAGCAAGCATGCATGTATGTGTGTGTGTGTGAGGCCCCTGAATATTATATCTATTACTGTATTTGACCGGAAGTAGGCCCACATCTTTGAATAAGCGCCCCTCCATTTTGAAGGCATTTAAGAAATCATGTAAATCATGGTATTTTACGTCAGTGTCCGTGAAGTTAATTGCTAAAATCATTGAAGAATCAAGAAAAAGCTGTTTACAACGTTTACGATCCACCACATTACTAAAATGGATAAGTAGACTCTTTGTAAAGTTAGTTTTCACTCAGGTTAGGGAATTCCCACCACACGGTCGGTTTTTCACTACTGTAGTAGTGCTTCGTATTACGAAATTAGGTTGTCCATCTGCATGTTTTTGCATTTGTTTTCCAATTAAATTGATGCATTAAATATACATGCAATTAACATTTAATTGACTAAATAAAGGACAGTGAGTAGGCGCATGTGCAGGAAAATCTGTAACATGATCAAAGCAGTCTCCGACTGAATCTGAATTTTTTGTGGGCAAGTGGAATTTGAGAGTTACTTGCCCGGTGGGCAATTGAAAATTTTAGGATATGGCCAACCCTGCGTCAGCATTTTAAAAACTTCTAAAATATTTATATAGCAATATATTCATAAGAAAGTGTCCTTACACTCAATGTACCATTGTACTGCTGAATAAAATAAAGCTAAGTAATACATTTATGATTTAAAACTAGTTAAAATTGTTTTAGGTGTTTTTTTACTTTTTGTTGGTTATGAAACTGAAACAGTGAAGCTATTTGACAGAAACAGCTACTCTTGATTACCTGAACTGCATGAAATAATGTTTGAAGAGTCATTGTTTTGAAGGAAAGCAGAGTACTTCGAAAATGGTCTCTGAAAAAAAAAAAAATTCAAACAATAGAAGACTTCAGATAAGAAACAAGTTCATTGAGGACATTGAGGACATTGATCTATTAATCATCGGCTATTGGAAGTCAAACATTTGGTAATATTGACAAATAGTCTTAAGAGTAGAAACCCACTACATTTTCCCATTAGTAGCAAGGGATCTTTTATATGCACCATCCCACAGATAGGATAGCACATACCATGGACTTTGATATACCAGTTATGTTGCACTGGCTGGATCAGAAAAGGAAAGAAAATGATTGTTTAACAATACATCAGCAAGGACATGCTTGTTTCTCAATTCTAGACACTGAATAATTGGATTCCCAAATAAATCATACAGAATTCATTTCCAACCGGATTCTGACAATTCCCAACCTGGAGGTCGTGTAAGCAGAATCAAAGATGGCAAATATTACTATATGCATGTGTACCCAGTACTCTGTATACACCATTTATCGTGATGCAGTGCTTCAAAAACAAGCATTCCGAGAGTACTGCTAAAGCAATAATGTCCCTACATACGATAATGTAGCACCAGTGTTCAAGATTAACGGTATCCCGATATCCCGGGGATACAAGAATTTAATTTTGGATACCAGACTTCAAGAACCCAGTATCCCACCGGGATACCATATAATACTAAATTCTCAGGTGGGATACCAGATTTTGAAATGTTAGTATTCAACTGGGATTTTAAATCTTTAAATCTCGACACAGTCTTTTTTAACCGAGACATAGGCGAAAGTTTCCGTTACAATACTGTAACTATAATGTCCCCTACCAGGACCCACAAAATTTTTGTATATCCTAAGTTCAAGAGCCATAATTGTCAAAAAACAGGCAAATCACCATGAAAGTTAAATGTGATTTGTAACAGTATCTGGCAAAGGTATACACAAAATTTCAGCTCAATATCTTGAGGCCTTCTGTAAAAAAAAAAAAAAATCCGGAAACTAATTTTGGTATCTCCTAAGTTCAAGGGCCAAAATCTGTGAAAAATGAGTAAATTGCCATGAAAGTTAAACTTGATCTGTAACAGTACATGATAAATCTATGTACACAAAATTTCAGCTCAACATCTTGAGGTATTTCAAAAATAAAGTATGGAAAAAAAAAAATATTTTGTTTCTCCTAAGTTCAGAAGCCATAACTCTGTAGGTTGCATGGTACCAAAGAGAGTTCCATTTCAAAGTTTGAGGTGAACCAGCAAATGTTTATGGAGTAAAAACATCTGTGGCTGTGATTGGTAGTAATATGTGACATTGATTATTTATGCAAATATTATTACCCATTGACAATAAATAAACACACTTTTATTTATTATACAGTTGTTAAGCAGTATATACCAGAGGTTGAAACTAATGCAGGGTAAACCCAAAAATGGAACTACAATTTTCAGCAAAAATGACAGTTGCTAATAAAAACATTAATTGAATCTCTTAAATGGTATGTGACACCCCCCCCCCCCCCCCCCCCCCCCCAACATTTTCTTGCAGGTAGATTAGATGTGAGGTGCCACACATTTTATTAGAACCTGCATATACCAGTAATGAAGCAATGGATGGGACAGAATAAGTGTTTGAAATAGAGAAAGGGAGGTAACTTTGTGACACTAATACAATTTTAATCAGAGATTTTCAGGAGGTATCTAATGCATGATGTATTCATGTGACATATTGACAATTATATACATCTATAAATTTTGTTTGCCGTCATCATATAGGCTACTCATAAATATGCACTTTCCCACTGACCAGACAGCATATGCTACATTGTTTTAATATACCAGTGGTGCATTACTGGTCTGAAAAATAAATAACTCAGTGGTTCTACTAAGATACATTAGAATCACAAAAAGTTTTTAATTTTTATTTCAGACATTGAACAAGAGAAGAACAACAAACCTTATAATTCCAACTGAATTAACAACTTTCTTGAAGCCATGGAAGTCTAATTGATCAAGAGTTAAACCATTATCACAAACAGTGTCACACGATTCGATGTCAATGTCTTGACTTTTGTAGTGGTCCCACCACAGATTGACAGCAATATTACTGTTGTAAGACCGCACTTGATGAATCCTAGAAAAATTGAAAACAATATTACTGTTATAAGACCATACTTGATGAATTGTAGAAAAATTGAAATAATATTACTGTTGTAAGACTGCACCTGATGAATCCTAGAAAATTAGAAAACAATATTACTGTTATAAGACCATACTTGATAAATTGTAGAAAAATAGAAAATAATATTACTGTTGTAAGACTGCACCTGAGGAATCCTAGAAAATTATAAAACAATATTTACTGATGCACATGTGTAATACTACTTGTTAAAATCTAGAGAAATAGAAAACAATATTGGTGTTTGTAAGACCATATTTGATGAATCCTATAAAATAGAAAATGTCATTTCAGTATGACTGTTGAAAATCAACTCATGATAAATCGTAACCCCCATGCACCAAAAAGCAATAGTACTGTTGTATGATCACAAATGATGAATCCTACAAAAGTAGAAACCAACATTACTATTTTAAAACCATACTTTATGAATCCTAGAAATATAGACAGAAATATTAGTGCTGAAATACCATATTACATAAATCCTATAAAACACACATACTAGTAGTTGTGTAAATGACAGCTTGTAAATTAGGAAGGATCACTAAAGCACTTAATGATTAATCTACATATAACAAACTCCTACACAAAAACAAATTATTATAATAAAAAACTACACAAATTCAATGCCTGATTAATATATTTAAGACTTTTATACAAGTTATTTTATCTGTAGAAGAGTTTACATGGAAGATTCATTGTTGCTAAAGCACTGGTAACAAGTTTCTTCTCTTTACTTCTAAATAAATCAATGTGCTCTAGTGGTGTCGTTAAACAAAACAAACTTCTTAACTTCGATGGATTAGCATGACCAATCAAACTGATACATTTAGAACATAGTTTTTTTGTTTAACGACACTACTAGAGCACAATGATTAATTAATCATGGGCTATTGGATGTCAAACATTTGGTAACTCTGACTCGTAGTCATCAGAGGAAAATGTAGATCTTAGATTTAGGCACTGAAATAAATTAAATTTGTTGTATTTCTTTGGCTTACCACATATAAGGAATAAAAAGACAATCACCAGCAGACATATTCACATGGTAGTACTCCACCTCAGCTAGTCCAGGATACTTTTCATAATCGACACTGAAAAAGACATACAGAAACGAAAAAAAGTTTTTAAAAAATTAACAACACAACTAGAGCACCTTAATTCATTAATCAATAGCTACTGGAAGTCAAACAATTGGTGATTCTTACACATAGTCTTCAGAGAAAACCCACTACCTTATTCCATTAGTATCAAGGGATTGTTTATAAATATTATGCACTTTCCTCACAAACAGGATATTACATACCACAGCCTGTGATAGTAGAGCAGTTTTCATCATGAGCAAAATCAAGGTGACTGATGATCACTGTTCTGAAATAGTGCTTGGTGAAGAAGTTTTAAATAAAATTATTAACAATTTTATTTCAAGGCAACCAATCTGTCATTGTCTTATAATTTTCCAGGCGAGTTTGGAGCGGAGTAGGAGTGATGTTTCTAATTACCAAATGTTTGACATCCAATATCCGGTGATTAATAAATCAATGTGTTCTAGTGGTGTTGTTAAAACAAAACAAACTGTAACTTTTTTTTTTCTTTCATAGGATAAATAAAAAGCAAGAAGGAGGTAATTTCACTGGTGAATAATATGTTAATAACATTTCACTTGCCAATCAAGTTTCAAAATGTCGCTACATGTACATGTATATATATTAAGAAACATCACCACATTTAATTAGTGGGGTTTTTTTTTTTTTACAGTTTTGTAACTTTTTCCAAATATTAGTTCAGAACAGAATTATACAACAAAGAATTAAAAACCTCAGTAAATCAGAAACCCCTCCAAACATGAATGTTTACATGGTTCCACAAGTGACTGGTTTAGGGAAGTCTTATGGACGTACCTGTCAACATCTACTCCACAGTATGAGCCTTCTGGATGATCCATGTCAACCTGCAATCAAAGTCTTACAGTGAGGGCTCTTCAAGATGCAATCTGGGCTACGATTTGAGGCACTGAAATTATTTTATTTAACAATTGTTTTATAAGTATGGGGCCTGAACTGGCCAAGTCTAAAAACATGGTCTTCAGAAAGTCAAGTATTAATGTTTGAAAAAAAAACCAACAAAAAAAAACCAACACATCATCTGTTTATTTAAAATTATATATGGCTCTGCATCACTCCTATATTATGCATTTCCTCAGGAGAAAAACAATAACACCTACCCCACCCCACCCCACCCACCCCACCCATCCCCCAAAAGAAAACACACAAAAAAAGCAACACAGTGAAACTTCTCTAACCAGACATCCATGGGACTAACAATTTTGTCCAGTTTTGTTGTACTCTGTCATTTGTTTTACCTGGTGTCCTATTCACATTTGTCTTTATATATGTATTGAAGGTGAATCCAACAGTTAAGATATTTTATCATTTGCTTGTATACCTTAAAAACTTTTAATCATTTTAAATTTATCATCGAGTGATAGTTCAATACATTGAAGTTTACATGGACATTCCATATTAAAAATCGATTTGGCAATGACACTTTTTTGACACTGAAAACCTATCTTTACTTTTACCTACTGGATTTTTTTTACCTTGAAAGCAAAGACCAAGACCAAGACCAAATTGTTTAACGTGCACATTCAGAGCTAGCTGTTGTAATGTATGCCTGTCCTGGGCACAAGTGCCGGCCTCATCCGTTCCTCCGTCCAGGACAGGAAAGGGTGGGGTGGGGACGAGGAGGGACCGTCTGCACTGGCAGGTGCAAGGGAGTACCAGCAGTCTGACCGTAGCCGGTAACAGGCGGAGGGTGGTATGGTGCTATGTAATTTGGAATGTCCCATAGGATTAAGCCAAAAGGGAAATGGGTGCGCATTTTGATGAAGGAAATTCGGAGCAATTTTGATGGTCGTTCTAAAATAATAAGTAGGGAGCTACGTATTTGTTTGGATTTTAGAGGCTGAGAGTAGCTCATTAATTAAGACCTGCGGATGATGAGGTATCTCCCTAGGTTGCCCGTAGGCCCCTTAGAAAGGGCCTGATCTCTTCCGGTCGTGGCACGACAACCCAGGGAAGACTCGATGCAGTTGTGCATATATAATGGATGCAAAATTATAAATGTGTTTCTTATGGATATCAAAGTTGTCACTTGATCTTTAATTGCTTAATTGTTATTTGCCAACTGTACCTACTCATATGTAACAGTGATTACACATCTAATGGCTAACCTGAGCATGTGTATATTGCACCGGCTATGTTCACAGTCAGGTAACCTGGCTGAAGACGGAGAAGTGACAATAAACGAAACAATTAGTGGCACCATAATAATTGACAATGGTCTGGTCGTCCAGTATTCAGAGGTACAAATTGCACTAAATAAAAAGTTTGGAACTGAATTATTCGTCCAGTGTTCAAGTTTAAAGAGGTAAACTTTAGTGTTAAAAGATGCGTAAATCACGGGACTTTGGAAAACATCCGGTTTTGAGGGGCTTCACAAATCATTAAAACCAAGAAAAGATTCAAAATAGTGCACTCATTTTGGCGAAAAATAGACACAGTTGTCGGTTCTCGAAATATGTTTTTGAAGACCCATCTCTTTACCTTGTCTTGGTATTTTGGATCGACCATGACGAATTCCTTCTCTCCACGATACAGACAGTTGATGTTATCAACAGCATCTGTGTGAACGACAGACTTTGTACCTCCACTGCTGAACCACATCATCTGCAATTTTAAAATAAAATCTTAAATCTGCAATCTCCGGTATATTTTTAGTATCAAAGCATTAGGAATAGATTATCAAGAAGTTTACTATCATAGGTATCTGAAAATTGCAAGAACAATCAGTTCATTTATGCATTGCTCACATAATTATAATTTTGCATAACCTATTTATCACTTGCAAATTAAATTTAGGACAACATTTACAGGGTCACGATGGGTTTGGCAAAAAGTAATAGATAAAAGCTTACAACAGACTCACTAGGCCTAAAGTACAAAATATGGTGCTTCCCCATGGCCCACCCTTCATTTGATTAAATACAGAACAGCCCTCAGATACAGTAAAACCCGCTCAAACAGCCACCTAAATCAGGCGAGTGTTCACAAATTTATGCAGAGGGTCTAGACAATGGTGAGCAAAGTTTATAGCTCGGGGGGGGGGGGGGGGGGGGGGGGGGGACTGGGTCAAATCATGCTCCTCAACAAAAATATATATACTGGGGGGGGGGGGGGGGGGGGAAATCTGCTCAAGAAGCCATGTATGTAGTTAAGAAATAGAAAGACTTGGCTAAAATCTCAAGTTTAAACCTCTAAATTTTATTTAAGTGTGGCAACAAAACAAAAAAATTGAAATTACCGTGGCAACTAAATTTTTCTCCAAAATATCCTGGCACTGCAAACTGCATGGCACTAAAACATCAGGCCTACAAGATAAACAGAAACATGTGAAATACAGGTATATATGTACATATGGGGTTATTATAAAAAAGGTTTGGCAGTTCTTTTTTTCTAAATGTGTTAAAGAATTGTGCACTATACAAATTTGGGGGAGGCACGTAGCTCAGTGGTACTGCGCTTACCTGATGTCCGATCGATCTAAGATCGATTCCCGTCGGTGGGCCCATTGGGCTATTTCTCATTCCAGCCAGTGCTCCACAACTGATATAACAAAAGGCTGTGTGTACTATTCTGTCTGTGGGATGGTGCATATAAAAGATCCCTTGCTGTTAATCAAAAAGAGTACCCCTAGAAGTGGCGATAGCAGGTTTCCTCTCTCAATATGTGTGGTCCTTAACCATATATCTGACGCCATATAACCGTAAATAAAATGCGTTGAGTGCGTCATTAAAAAACCCATTTCCTTTTTTCCTTCTTAAACAAATTTTTCTTTTTAAATAAATAAACATTTAACACAGAGACAAAAACATGTTTTGGTTATCACAAACTTATATGAATGATAATGAGATGAATGGTGAAGATGCAGTATTTGTATTTCAGTATAAGATTACTTGACAGGGCCATGCTCCACACTCAAGCTATCTCGGTATCATCCAAACCTGGGGCGGTATGTAGCCCAGTGGTAATGCGCTCACTTGATGTGCGGTCGGTCTAGGATCGATCCCCGTCTGTGGGACAATTTGGCTATTTCTCGTTCCAGCCAGTGCACCACGACTGGTATATATATATATATATGTAACCGGATGTTTTAAAGTGCATTTCACATACACTACAATTTTTAAACAGTTGACATATATTTTAATCTCTCTAACTCTTAATAGTACAAAGCTGTCTCTTCTTTTGTTTCTATTGCTTTCCTGTGTCTTTGGTATTGTCAGCTTGGGTTGTGTTCACCCTCAACTCAGTGTTCAGGCCAGGTAGTCATTCAAAGTAAGCTCATCTATTGTTTCTTTTGTAACTGGTGTTCTCTGAAGTCAGAGACTTTTAAACATTCAAGCAAGACAGAGGTATTTTTCTGCATTGCAAGTTTTTATGTGTTCAAGTTCTGCACAGCACAATTATTAACAGCACAGGTTATCAATGATGTAACCCAACCAGCATCATTATTGAAACGACATGGTGTGAGAATGTATGTTTTTATAAACATCGGGATCTTCACATCCCCCCAGGTGATCCATGAATAGACCTTAAACCCCAGCTGAAGTCTTCTGTGGTATATAGAACCTTCGGTAATATACATACATGTATACATACAGACACACAGACACAGACACACAGACACAAACACACACACACTCACTCACTCACTCACTGCTGGAAAGAAATAAAGGAACAATTTTGGAGAAAAATAAAACATGGTAAACAATGCAATTATGGAACTTTAACGTTAGCTGATTTTGTCGATTATTTTAAAGAGTTAGCGGAGCGAAACTGTAATAATACAAATAATGGTAATGACAATATTTCATCCGATCATAACAGAGATTATAATGAACTTGATGAACCTATAATTATACAGGAAGTTTATAAAGCTATAGACTGTTTAAAGCGAAACAAAAGTGTTGGCTTGGACGGTATTGTTGCAGAATTATTTATTGATTGCAAGGTTATTTTATCCCCCATATTATTACGATTGTTTACTTATATGTATGATAATGGAGTTTATCCTGAAAAATGGTCACAAGGGGTCACTATACCTATTCCAAAGAAAGGTGATTGCAATGATATTAATAATTACAGGGGGATAACAATAATGAGTGCTTTTGCCAAGATTTTCTCACTGTTACTCAGAAATAGATTAAACAATTGGTGTGAATCAAACAATGTTTTTACCGACTATCAATTTGGATTTAGAGATGGTTGTAGTACTATCGACTGTATTTATTTACTTAATGGTTTAATTTCAAATAGTTTAAATAGTAAAAAAGAAACTTTTCTGTGCTTTTGTAGATTTTAAAAAGGCATTCGACTCAGTATCCAGAGACTTTGTGTGGTGGAAACTTGCAAGGAATGGTGTTAGCAATAAAATGTTAAATATTTTAAAAGCAATGTATGCTCACACAAGAAACTGTGTTAGGCTATTCTCTAATACTTTAGAAATTTTTTATGTTTCTCTCGGGGTGAAACAAGGTGAGCCGTTATCTCCCATTTTATTTATTATGTTTGTCAATGATATGTACGAAGAAATGTCACAAAATGTCACTCCAATCAAAATATTCAATGAAATTTCTGTATTTTTGTTAATGTATGCAGACGACACTATTCTTTTCGCAAATTCAGAAAAAGAATTGCAGCAACTACTTGATAACTTGAGTTGCTACTGTGATAAATGGGAAATTGAAGTTAACTTGGATAAAACTAAAATATGTGTTTGAAAAACAAAGATCTGTATGCGAATTTAGTTTTAAATACAAAGATTCTAGTCTAGACATTGTGGATACGTTTAATTATCTGGGTATTACATTTAGTTATACTGGCAATTTTAAAACAGCTTGTAAAGTGTTGTCAGAACAAGCTATGAAAAGTGTATTTTTATTGTATAATTTATTTTTACATGTTCCAATGAATATTAGCACAAAAATTTATCTGTTTGATAGAATGGTTATGCCTATTTTGCTGTATGGCTCCGAAATAGCTAGCATTAATAATATTGCTGACTTAGAAAAAATTGAAGTCAAATACTGTAAAAATGTTTTAAAAGCGAAAGCGAGAACACCCAATGAAGCCGTTTTTGCTGAATTAGGAAGAATACCTATTTCTGTGTTATGTAAACAAAGACTTTTATTATATTGGCGGAAAATTATCTGTAATCAAACTTCTATGTTATACAAAATGTATAGATCTTTACGATATGGTATGAACTCTAGAAGAAATTGTAAAAACTGGGTATCATACATAAAATCTATTTTATATGAACTTGGTTTTATTGATGCATGGGATAATGAGGACATTTTACATATGTACCTGCTCAAGTTCTAAAACAATGTCTTAGAGATCAGTACGTCCAAAATACTATATCAAAGTTGTCTACATTCTCACATTTAGAACTGTACTGTAAATATAAATGTGATTACACTTTTGAAGTATATTTAGACAATATTTTGGCACTGAAGTATCATAATGCCTTGCTTAATCTTAGATGTGGTGTACTGAATATTAATATTGAGAAAGGTAGATTTGAAAATATTCCCAGACAACAAAGAATATGTCCAGCATGTAATACTAATAATATAGAGGATGAATATCATTTTGTGCTTGTATGTCCATGTTATAGAGACCTTAGAGTCAAATATTTAAAAAAAAAATATTGTTCATGGCCTTCAATGAACAAACTTACTAATTTGCTATCATTAAAATCAAAATAGCAAACATTACACCTAGCTAAATTTATCTATTTTTCTATGCAGCGTCGTCAAGAATTAATATCATAATTCATGTTTCCTCCTCTAATTAAGTATTAATTATAGGTCATAAGTGTATTAATATTTTTATATAATATTTATCATATCCATGTTACCATTTGTTGCGCATTGTATATATATCATGTTTCAGCCAATGGCTGATCACAGCTGTGGCTCAATAAAATTGATTTGTTGATTTGTGATTTGTGGTATTATAGACGGAATTTAATTCACTACTAGCACAATAATGTCTGTATTACATACAGAGTTGTAATGAGTGATTGAATGTCAGTAGTGTTGAACTGACCGCCAGAAACACGGGCTACTTCTGAGAAGGGTTGAGGGTTTTACTTGCTGATAGTATTTGTGTGATCTCTCATTTCTTTCCATCAGTATATATATATCACTTTTTGTGTGTGTGTATATATATATCATTCTAGGCTTTGTACCCTCCACTGGCATAGGCAGGATTTTATATTAGGATGGGGGGGGGGGGGGGGACAACCCAAACTATGTATATACATGTATGATTTTATAAAATTTAATAGTTTGAAAAAAAAGTTTGATGGGGTGGGGGTGGGGACGTGTTCCCGTGGGTCCCCTCCCTATGCCACTGCAGGGGTGGCACATGGCCGTAGGCTACCACTTTTCAAAGAGGCACTTTTGTGGGTTATAGTTGTTGTATCTATGAAAATGTCCTCCTCAAATGAATTTGAAAGAAGAGTCTGGCAACTTTGAGCCGTACCACTATTTTACACTGCCACCCTTGCTCTGGTACCCTCCTCGTCCCCCCCCCCCCCCCCCCCCGAACACTGATATAGTTTAGGTATTTTGTGGATTTGTTTAATTATTTATTTAAACCATTAACACGACTATCGAAATTAGTCTACAAAATGACGTCATTATGACAGATTGGTCACACTGATATTGGGCAATTGGCAATCCTCTTAACTTCAGAGTGTAGCAATACAGTTTATTAACTTGTTTGAATATTCCTACAAACGGAGAGATTTTCCCGTACAAACAAAACAATCTAAATTAGATACGCATCACTAATTGTTTATTTTCATAACAAATAACTAAACTATAACAACATAATATCAATACGATAACCAAGACAGTAACAAGCATCACACCCCTATTTGGAAATTGGACTTGCCCGACATCAGACCTAGGTCTAACTACACAAGATGTCATCTACCATTGAAACCCATGTTAAATAGCCCAATTTCAAATGAAGATTGCCAATAGAACGGGTTCTCGTTGGCACTAACAACATACACCATTGCGAACATACATTATATAAGCATTTATTTTCACTCCAAAAATGACATTTTCATCTCAGTTTTTTGCTATATGACTGCATCTGGCTGTAATACCGGTCCGAACAGGTGTTTCATTAACCGATTTACTCCGGCTGTCTCTTATGCTATACACTCATGTCCCAAAAGGTCAATGCACAATATTACAAAATAGCATGGGCAAAATACAGCCAGAAGGCTTACCATTATACATACATATTACTTTAATTCTTCATCATTTCCTGGAAGTGAATATGGGAACCGTAACTTGTGTCACAATTAGGAACTATAGTGGACCGTGATGAATGAACTCTCACCCAGAAGTGATCTGTGTAGTGAGACCCTAGAAAGAATCATGGCCGCCAAAGTTGTTCGCTTCAAACGATCCAAAATGCAATTTTTAAGATCATTAAACAAAATAAATAACGAAGTCATAGGCCTACAAGACATGGATATAAAAGTTGTTAATTTTTCTAATACCTTTTATTTTGGTACCAAACAAGATATGTTTATCTTTGAATTTTTTTTTTTTTTAAATTGGAAAGTAGGTCACGAGGAGTAGAATGTTATTCAGTTTCAAATTCCCTTTATTTTGACACTAAACTCGAAACATTTATTTGATCCCTCCCCCCCCCCCCCCCCCCCCCACACACACAAATACCTTTATTTAGATACCAAACAGGATATGTTTATCTTGGAAATTAAAAAGTTGGTCACTATAGTATTTTACTTGAATCCAGTAAGTTTTCCTTTTATTCTTTTTTTTATGCAAACTGGTAAAAAAAAAAGAAAAAAAAAAAAAAGTATTTTATTTAACGACACACTCAACACATTTTATTTACGGTTATATGGCGTTAGACATATGGTTAAGGACCACACAGATTTTTAGAGAAAACCCGCTGTCGCCAATACATGGGCTACTCTTTCCAATTAGCAGCAAGGGATCTTTTATTTGCGCTTCCCAGGCAGGATAGCACAAACCATGGCCTTTGCTGAGCACTCACTCAGGGTTTGGAGTCGGTATCTGGATTAAAAATCCCATGCCTCGACTGGGATCTGAACCCAGTACCTACCAGCCTGTTGACCGATGGCCTAACCACGACGCCACCGAGACTGGTGAACTAGTGAAACGACCTGTTATCCGCTCTCCATATAAATATCATGTTAAAATGAAACCCCTAATTTTTGTAAGCAGTATATATATAGTTATAATCTTACCCCAAAAACGTTGGCACCGCGCTCACCATATAATATTCAGTGCCATTGTATATTTTAATAAAGTCATGGAAATTCATGGAAACAACATTTGCTGTTCTGTTTTCCTTCTTCTTTGTTTCAACCTGGATTGTCTGTTCACTGCGTGGAACATCGAGTTCAAGAGATAAGAAATAATCGTCGCTACTCCACAGGCTAAATGCCGGGGACATTCTGGCAGCTCCAGCCATTTTGAGTGGTTTTGAGGCAAGCACGTAGTTCTTAAAGAAATGCTTTTGAGCTGGAAAACCGTACAGTTCATCAATAGAATAGCTGGGGCCCTCGGAACCAAATCGTTTGAGATGTCCATTTCTGTCAGAATACTGTTGGCGATCGGCTGTAGTGGTATCCGTACATAACCGGCACGGAAATATAAAACAAATTAGGCCTACTAAAATCACCGACTTCATTTTTTGTTTTCTTGTGCCACGTACTACTGATTTACCGTAAGTAATACGTGGTTTTTAAAAGTCCGTGACAACCAGGTATAGTGCCTGCCACTTATGTTTCCAGACGTCTTCGTCCGCTAAGCACCATCTCAGTCCGGGCATCTCTTGACAGTCGAGTCCGGTTGGCCTATTTCGTGCCCGAGCGGGGAATCCTGGAGACAAAAACATACCGGGGTATGTACACATGCCTCTCTGGATTCGCTCATTGTAAGCAGACATATATCATACGATAAGGCCTATACTAGCTATGCACAATCTTATAATCGGATATCGGGCTACTCATGTGCGTTGACTAAGCCTAGCTTACCCTTCTTACTTTGGTTTCCTCCGAGAGAGTTAAATTCTCTGCGGCAGAATGATGTTTGTCAAACCAGCTGTCTAATTTTGTTCACCTATATATTTCTAAACCCATTTAAAGAAAAAACAAACACATTAAATGAAATTAGCCTGCTGGACATGAAATCCAGCATTTATTAAATCATAATCTAGGCCTAGTGAATGACAAACATGATCAAACACATTTAAATAAACAAATCCATTCCAATGAAAACTACACAAAAACCTAGCCAGGTTAAAAAACCCAGAAAGAAAGCTCAAAAAGCTAAAAAAAAACTCCGGAAAAAATTCTGGCAACCACTACCTTTATAATATTAAATTCCCCTAAACAAAAATTTACAAACCCTGTGGTTCGTTTTCTGTCCAAGGCTAGAATAATATCCTCATATACACGACTTCCACGTGCTCAACGCAACATGCGCACATACTCTTTGTTACACTTCCCTTAAGTGGTGAGTACAGCATGCGTTATTTTTGATAACACATGGGTTGTTTACACATGTACGTGTGTTAACAATTTCAAAACATACGACCGGCTGTTCCTAGGTGATTACCGGGTCACCAGTGCCATGCATCCAATGAAAAACAACACGGTGGAAATAGATTACACTGTGACGTATAGTTAACCTGACAATCATGTGACTGTGACGCGTAAGTTAGCTACAAGTGCAACGGCTGTAGCCTAAATAACTTTTAGTCGAAAAAGATGTTAAAATTTGCTGGGGTTTTTTTTTTGGATATGTAAGAAATAAAATAATAGATTCGTGTCCGTTAGATACCATTTATCTCACAACTCGTTGTTTAAAAACGTATTAAACTTGCTTTCGCTCGTTAGATACATTTTAAAACAACTCGTGAGATAAATTGCATCTAACGGATACGAATGTAGGCCTATTATTATCTTTGTAGGCCTATCCCATGAGTGAAGATTAAAAACCTTACCATATATGAAAAATGAAACAACAAGACATAATTTTTCTGCTAATGTACGAAATGCAGAAAAATATAACTTACTGAGTTTACAAATATGCCTATTTAATATGAAAAACTAATTTTAAGTGACTTGGTGCAGCATTTGTCATAGGCGTCAGGGTCTGCGCTTCCGAAAGAGGCGAATCCAATTGGGGAGATGACTCATTCCCCCCAAAAATACATATATCCAGGTGCCTCTTTTTGTCTGGCTTTCTTTTAAAATTGTCCAGTGGTAAAGCGGTCACTTGGTGCGCGGTCGGTCTGGGATCGATCCCCGTCGGTGGGCCCATTGGGCTATTTCTCGTCACAGGTAGTGCACCAAAGAAAGAAAGAAATGTTTTATTTAACGACGCACTCAGCACATTTTATTTACGGTTATATCGCGTCAGACATATGGTTAAGGACCACACAGATATTGAGAGAGGAAACCCGCTATCGCCACTTCATGGGCTACTCTTTTCGATTAGCAGCAAGGGATCTTTTATATGCACCATCCCACAGACAGGGTAGTACATACCACGGCCTTTGATAAACCAGTCGTGGTGCACTGACAGGGATCGATCCCACAACGTCCGCGCATCGTACCATCCCGCCCGCCCGCCAGTGCACCACGACTGATAGCCCGAGTACTCTGACTGTAAGAGAGCTAGATGGACATTTGGACGGTTATTAGCCCGATTACGGCTAATTTCCCACAGCTATTTACACTGTGTTTTACAATATTTTATTTTAAATGGAAATAATCATATTGATGGACTTACCTTGTTTGACACCGAATAGTCGATCTTTAATTTTGTGCTGGGGTGTCGTTAAACATCCATTCATTAATTTCATGTAGGCTACCTTTAAACCCCTTACCCCCTAATATTTCCTGGACCCGCCCCTGATTTGTATTTGTCCATTGCGAGACGGGGCAAACCCATAAACCAATCTCTCTTACGGAAGAAGAGCAGTATCGTACATGTATAATATATAATTCATATTTATAAAAGATCAAATTACAGTGCGAGCAAACATCGATCAGGATCCCTTGTTATAAATTCGCATTAACGTGATCATAATCATCATTTGACATTTAATGGTGTTTGTTCATTACACTGACGTAGCCAGGATTTTATATTTGGGGTGGGGGGGGGGGGCATTATGTATAAATGTATGTATATATACATGTATGCATGTATTGATGTATGAATATCTATAGTATGTATGTCGAGGTTGACGATTACATGTAGGCTTAAGATAGTAACGCACTGGCGCTGGGGATAATTAAATCCTTTCTGGCCTCATAAATTGTCCCATGCCGTAGTTGGGACTCGAACCTATGTATGTATGTATGTATGTATGTATGTATGTCTCTCTCTCTCTCTCTCTCTCTCTCTCTCTCTCTCTCTCTCTCTCTCTCTCTCTCTCTCTCTCTCTCTCTCTCTCTCTCTCTCTCTCTCTCTCTCTCTATATATATATATATATATATATATATATATATATGTATGTATGTATGTATGCATGTGCGATTTTATATAAAAAAAATTAATAGTTTTTTTTAAATGTTTTATTGGCCCCCGTGCCCCCTTGCCTATGCTACTGGTCCATACCTGTGTGTGTGTGTGTGTAGAAACGATATCGAAGGAGGAATCTGATGTGGTGGGTCAGTCTATAGTGGGGGAGGGGGCACCAGTCATATTATACCTTTATATATAGAGTAGGTAAAACAAATCACCTCGACTGGCTTGCACCCCCCGCCCCCATCCCAGTTTTGGACTGGTTTTTGTGTGTGCCTGTCTGTTTGGGTACAAGTCAAACCTGCACTAAGGTCCCTAGATTTGACTAAAAAGTAGGCCTATGTATACATTTCTAGCTCAGTCGGTAGTGCGCTCGCCTGTTGTACTTGGGTCGTAAGGTGGAAGTATTCTGTGTTTGGCTCTCTCTCTCTCTCTCTCTCTCTCTCTCTCTCTCTCTCTCTCTCTCTCTCTCTCTCTCTCTCTCTCTCTCTCTCTCCCTCTCCCTCTCTCTCCCTATGTAGGCCTATGATTGCACGCGTGTGCGGTGTTTCATTTAGGTTTTTCTTTCTATTCTATTATTAACGGCTGATCCCAAATAAATATTTTTTAAAGGAGTTATAAAATTATGTTTATGCATTTTGTACAAGTTCACAGTGTATATACTTAGTGTGGCCGAGTGCATAACGCACCCTCACACAAAAACTACACAAGTTCGATCTCGATTATATTCTTTAATCCATGATGATAACATATAGACAAAGTATATGAAAAGGAAAGTTGTCCCCAAAAGTCTTTCTCTCTTGCTGGATATTCTCTCTCTCTCCGTCTCTCTCTCAGTCTCTCAGTCTCTCAGTGAACTATCTTTCACCCCAGTCACTCTGATAACATCACACACACCTGACCAATACTTGCAGACCATTACATTTTTTAAAAAGGATATGCAAGGATATAAGGAGACAATGACAATGCGAATAGTATAACCGAATGTTCAGAAAGATTACAGAAAGTTTAGAGGGAACATATCCTGTTGACACCGGTCCATTTTCCATTCTTAATCTCTAACCCAATGATAATTGCATGGGTTTTTAAATATTATTAAAATTGATAGAATATTTTACAGCATATTTTAACAAATCTATTAACTATATTGTACAATTTTATTATTTTTCATAAATATATTTTGTTAAAAAAAGGGAACGCCCCAAACATCACGTGGCCTCTCGCCGCTCATCTTTTTTTCCCTCCACGCAAAATTTGCTTTTACGAACATTTTTTAAAGGTCTTGTCGCAAGTGGAGTTTTGTATCTTTTTAATGGTATGTATCAATACTTTCTTCTTACCATGGGGCATCTTTCTGACATGTTTTTGTTTTTAATCTTTACTTGTATGTTTGTAAAATAAGTGTAAAATATGTGAAGATAGTGTACGGATGTTCGCAAAGAACAAAGAAATAATCGATTAATATTGGCAAAACTGTGATTTAGTTCAATGGTGTATTAGCCACAGTAGTTAGTTTTTACGTTTTTATTTATTTTTACATAGGTGATAACAATGATTTTAAAGATAAGTATATTGTTTTGCTGAAAAGTAAAACCCACGTGGGTTAGCAGGACCGCCATTTTGATGACAGACCACGCGCTAGACTGAAGCCACGCGGTATTATGTCAAAAGTAGGTCACTTCCGTACATGGAATAGTTATTGTACGGTTCTGTATATATTTTTTATTTAATAGGGTATTTATTGTTGATTCAATAGCTATTAAAACTAAATGTTTTAAATCTGCTCTAACATAATGCTAAGTTATGTTTAATGAATATAGTTCCACTTCGTTTGACATCTAAGAAAGGTTGGTCAACTCCTGATGAGTGATATACAAAAGTAGGTTGTTTTTTTATATTTTGATCTTGAACATTTTGATACCTAACCTAACTTAGTATAGAAAGACTTTCCTTTGGCACTGTCACTAACCCTAACTTTATTATAAGTATTTATAATGGTCTATATCTGATGGTGCCTAAGGAAAGTCATACCCTAAGTAATTAGCCCGAGTACTCTGACTGTAAGAGAGCTAGACGGACATTTGGACATAAATACGCTCTCATTACAGTCAGAGACCAAGCTATGTATTTTTTTGGCAATTCCCGACAACCAAAAAGTTGGCAAAGATTTCCGCTCTAATACCACAACAATCCTATGTTTGATATCAAATACCTTTACATCGACCATTTTCGAGTTGACCGATTGAAAAAAATCCACATATTAATCACTAATACACATACTACTGAAAGAAATCCCAACAGCACCCACATTCAGCTACGCTTCGTGGCGCGACGTTACAACAATGAAGAGTTGGCTAATGGTTTCGTAAATATCGGACAATTTTAGCTCACAATGTTCGGTTTTTCCCGTTAAATCGCCGGGAATAAGCGAAGAAAACACGACTGGTAAAATGTCTAGATACATTTGGCGTAACATACAAAGGTACTAGCGTCGTAGCGTAGCACAGGCAGATGTCGGTGTCCATAGTTTCTAGTTCGAAAAATAAATTTTAATTAATCAAATGCGCTATTTAAAGTTAAATAATGTTTTGGAAAAAAATCGGCAATTCCGTTTCAGATAGGTATTTCCGCAATTCCGTCCACGATTCCGCGATCATGTGACGCATCGTCACAATATAGGTCGGCGAACTTAGAATTCTGCTGTCCGGAATTTGACGAAGCTTAGCTGAATGTGGGTGCTGTCGGGTTTCTTTCTGTAGTGTGTGTATTGGTGATTAATATCTGAATTTCTTTTAATCAATCAACTCAAAAATAATCGATGTAAATCGATGATGGATTACTATTCTCAGGGCTCAACCTTAGCAGTAGCCCGGGTTCTTTTGGCTACCAATTTATTGCCTGGGCTACCAGATGTCTAAACCCAGTAGCCCGCCGGTCTACTCGATTTTTTCTGCACATCCAGTTGCTCCACAATCAACAAGATACTTAAACACGTAAAACCCCCACCTAAAACAACGTTTACCCTTTAGACTACTGGATTAATTTTTAACAAAAACCACGTTGAGTGGGTACAAGTTTATAATTTTTACTCACATATATTCACTTAAATGTTTTATAAATACATGAAATAAAGTTCATATATGAATCGGTAAGTATTATTTTCGTGTCTTTTTTTTTTGTAATTTCTTTTTTTTTTAAACCCGAACTACGATTCATATTGCAATATTTGGTAATTTTCGTTTTTGGTAAAACGATCGAATTTATTATCAAATTAGCTGTCACAATCAGCTATCGATCCCTGAAAATGACCGCGACGTGTCGCCGTTGTTGTCAAGCGAAAATACTTGATGAAAACCACTTTTTGAACTCAAAATTTCAAGGTATTTTCAATTGAAAAAATCAAAACAAAAGCCACCATTTTGAAAAAAAAAATCTTTTTTCTTTTATGTTTCCGGTGAGTGTCGTGTGCAAAACAGCGGGAAATATGAATTGGGGAATGCACTGTACAGCATGTCAACTGACGTGATGTCGGGCGAGATATCTCGCCTGCAATACTCAGAAGGTTAAAAGTCCTGGAATATTAAAATGTTTTAAGTGTATGAAACCTGTATAAAGTTGCACGTATCCCAGGCTGAGAGAGAGAACATAACCCGTCCAAATATCTGTCTGGTTCTTGGGGGGTCAGAGTACTCTGGTTACGTGAAACTGTGTAAATTGCAATATGATACATCTTGGTATTAGTATATATGGGCTATTCCATGGTAATGATTTAAGCCAGGACGTGACATTTTGACTCTTATGATCTCCTTCACTAAAAGTCCTTTTTAAAACTACATTCCCTGGAATATTTTTATTATTTAAGCATATAGAACAGAAAATCCAATTACGTTTGGTGCATATATGACGCCGCACTCTGCATTGGTTTCACTATGCTGGCTTATCCAGGTCAAAAACAAAGCCATGATTTTGAAAGTGGAACACTTTTGACGGGCTCGTACCGATCTCGGTTTTCATTGGCTTATCACAAGTATAGAATTCCCCAACGAGATCACGTGAGATTTCGCAATTTTTGAACAAATTTAACCGTCTTGATTGAGAGGTTGTCTCGTATCTCCAAAACATATTTATATCCATAGAGGTATGGTACAACGCCTTTCCAAGGGTCGGTGAGTGGAGGATTTGCCTTGAAATTTTGAGTGGCCAGCTGTTGGCATACATGTTACATGTAAGGGGGTGTTACTAATTATGTAATGTTCTAGGGGTAGAGGAAGAGGGTACTGTGTTCGATTTACGTAGCATTTTTTAAGACTCTTATTTTTATTCATTACTTGGACCTAGAAAGGTTTTTTTTTTTTTTGAAATGCGTGGTCAGTCTAGGATCGATCCCCATCGGCGGGTATACAAAAAGACCATGGTATGTGATATCCCTTGCTAAAAAAAAATGTAGCAGCTTTCCAAGGCACGTGTACAGGGATTTCAGGGAGGTTGGGGTTATAGACTGTTAAGCAAAGTTTATATGGGGCCATGCTCCCCCCAAAAATATATTTCAATTTTTTTTTTTTAAAGCTTGGGTAAGTAAGGGTTTCAACCTCCAATACCCTCCCCCTGCACATGCACCCGATTCCTCTCTAAGATTATACGTCAAAATTACCAAATGTTAGACATCCAACAGCAGATGGAAGGAAGGATGGGATATGTTTTATTTAAAGACGCACTCAACACATTTTATTTATGGTTGTATGGGGTCGAATGATTATTAAATCAATATGCTTTATCTTTGATGTTGGTAACCTTCTGAGTACTGCAGGCGAGATATCTCGCCCGACATCACGTCAGTCGATATACTGTACACTGTATACAGTGCATTCCCCAATTCATATTTCCCCGCCGTTTTGCACATGACACTCACCGGAAACGGAAATATAATTGAGGAAAAAAGATTTTTATTTTTTTTCAAAATGGTGGGTTTTGTTTTGATTTTTTCAACTGAAAATACCTTGAAATTTTGAGTTCAAAAAGTGGTTTTCGGCAAGTATTTTCGCTTGACAACAATGGTGGCACGTCGCGGTCATTTTCAGGGATCGATAGCTGATTGTGACAGCTAATTTGATAATAAATTTGATCGTTTTACCAACAACTAAAATGACCAAATATTGCAATATGAATCATAGTTGGGTTTTAAAAAAAATTCTGGTCAGAAAACCATTGTTATCGGGAATAATGAACATAAAAACTGGACAGCTGGCCACAAATGCCAGTAAGTAAACGCAATTATTCGATTTTTTGCCTAATTTTAATCACCATTAGCCCGATCTAAAATTAAAAAAATTACAAAAAAAAGACACGAAAATAATACTTACCGATTCATATATGAACTTTATTTCATGTATTTATAAAACATTTAAGTGAATATATGTGAGTAAAAATTATAAACTAGTACCCACTCAACGTGGTTTTTGTTAAAAATTAATCCAGTAGTCTAAAGGTTAAACAACCCCCTCCCCCAACTTACCCTTTCCAAACGAAATAATATTTATTTGAATTTGTCGATTTTAACACGTAAAGTTAAGAAGTGAAAACGTTCATTGTCTGCTTTAGTATATTTTATTTAAAAATATATACATGATTAATGTGTTACTAGTATACAAACTAAACTTTGAAAGTTATACTAACACTTTATAAAATATCAATTCTGAAATAGGAAGGTACGACTGTCGATAATACTTTGTCAAGATCAAACCTGGTTTTAAGAAGTATTAAAAAAAAAAAAAAAAAAAATTCCTTACTTGTACACGGGAGTCGGGCAATGGTATTTTTCCACCCCTGACTCTAGTACCGTATCTTCAAAAGAACGTTCTTCGTACAGCGCAAGATTTCTCTTAATTTTTTTAGATGAACCCTACAATTTGAAATCGGCAAACGCACATGTTAACTGAAACTGACAACAGGCTGTCGTTTGTGCTTTGCCGAGCTATGGTGGCACAGGCGACGAAACAAGCGTATATGTTTGACGATATCCGTTCATAGCGAACACATAAAAGTTTCTTAAAAGTGCATTTGAGCTTGTATTTCATATTTGTACATGTTATAGTATGGTAACCAGATAATGTAACTTTAAATGGAAATGCAGTTTTCTCATTTATAGGCTCATTACATATAGTAGTATAAGCATGTCAGGCCTAATTCAATCTAAGGCCAAAAAAAAAAATAGGTGTGTTTCCGGTCGACCGACCGTCCCTAGTAAAAAAAACTGACTTATAAAGTGAAAAGTAAAATGTGCCAGGACGTGACGAAAATGGACATCACTTTTTTAATAGTGCAGTCAATTCCAAAACTGCTCTCCTTATAGAATGTTTGCTTATTGAAATACAGTTTAGCACAATATCCAGTATTTCTAAATGCCATGTAGCAATTTACAAAAAAAAAAAAATTCTTTATGATGCAACATTTACTTTTTAAAATTTCAATACGAGCCAGGACGTGACCTTTTGTCTAGTTCACTTATACAATTAATAAATAATATGTATATCAAATACTACTAATGAAACACTGTTGGTTTATGAAACTAATGATATTTACTTGTTTAAGTGTTTTTATCATCAAAATAAGTGCATAAAATCCTAATTAATTGAAATGTCGTCGTGCAAAAAACCCATTCTCATACAATATTCAATAATATACTTTTATAACCAGTAACCATACCAGTTGTCAACAAAATTGCTTATCCTGGTGTTGCTAAAGTCTGGTGATTTTTGTCCTTCCTTTACAATACGGGTATAGGTATTACTTTTTTCGTTGGCTGCGGCATCAACTTTTGCATTTAGCTCAACATTGATTATACAAATGTAGGTTCATTTCTCATAAATCACATGTCCTGCATCAGTAAAGCTTCATTTATAGTTCTATGAATGTTCACCTCGGTGCACGTCAAAATTTGTTTTTCAACTTTATTATTAGAAAATTTTAATTTAATTTTTTGAAGTTTGATTTTTTTAAAATGTTTTATTTTAAACATGCATTGAGATGGATATCTACAGATGCACTATCGATGACACTGAATAAGTTTATGGTAGGCAAGACCTTTAATTCTGAAGAATTTTTGTTTGTAATTTACCATATGTTTGAGAATATAAATATATTATATTTTGCCTTTTGCTGGTATTTTTATGATCATCTGATTTAATTGGAATTAAAATATGAACCCCAGTCAGTAAACAAATTATAGTTTTTGAACAGTTTCTTCTGTATGTTTTTCATTATCTGATAGCCCAAACTGTCAACAATGTATATTAATATAAACTGTTGATGGTTGACAATAGCAAAAATCTCAACGACACAATTGATTTGAATTCTTCCAACCCAAGTTTTTTTATCTTCCACATGTATCTTTATCAATTACATCCTTCACTGGAGGAATGTTGGTTTATATATTCTAATTCATGTTTGGATACCCATATCTGCCAAGGAATAATCTTAAATTTTTGCAAAACATTGTATTTGAACAATTCGTTGACAGTATTTATTGTATGTGTAAACCAGTTTGGATTTCACAAAATGGAACATTCGGTATCAATACAATATTCTTTAAATTGGTTGGTCAAAACATAGAAGCATATAATTCATTGATAATGGTATTTTTGTATCTACATAAATCCATGTTAAATATTCTAACATGCTCCCCCGAACGTCCAGTTTCTTGTTTCCAATTCTTGATGGTGAGAGCAAAAATACTGAAAATAAAAGTTTGTTTTTGTAAGCTACATTTCTTTATACAGAGAGATTTAATCTTTACTCAATTTAACCTGCCATCTTGAATGTCACGTTTCTGGCTCAAAGTTTGAGGTGGTTATTTTGATCATTTAATACGACCAGTCATCATTTATACCTTTTACTTATACTTGGAACATTGAGAAGGAGGAGGATTAAAAAGGATATTTATTTCTGAAAAATAGTTTTTAAATAAAACTAACTTTTGTATGTCAAATCAGCCAGGACGTGACATTATATATGAAAAATAATTTAATATACTAATTATGATGTGAAAGAAGGCAAAGTAGTATTTTCATGTGTAGTATATTTTAGATGTGATGTCCTGATACCTAATTTTTTAATTTGACAAGACTAATGAAATATTGTCATGTCCTGGCTTACAAAAATTCTTTTTTTTCAAATAAAACCGTCATTAAAACCCATAAAACATAAGTAAATTGGCAATAAAAGTATATTTGTATGTGCTTAAGGGTGTTAACTTTAAGTTATAATAAAAACTTAGTTTAAATAACAGATCATTTTGAAATTTCCACACACATGGACCAAATACTATAGAATGGCCCATATACTACATAAATTTTACTTAAATCCAATTACAAAATAAAATTTTAGATTTTATGTGAAATTGTTTTCCTCATTTTCTGACTATTTTTATAGTGAAGTCTGTCAATTTAAGAAATGTTGTTCACTATATCTGTTTAGAAATCAACACAAATGCTAAACAAAATTGTTCTTTTTTTAATAGTTATGGCCCTAAATGGCGAGGAGCAAATGGATGAAATTGCAGCAGATCAGGTCCCAGCTGAAGATGTGGACATGGAAAATGGATATGCAGAAGATCTAAAGAAATTGATGGATTATGGCATCAGTAAAGCTGTTTCCTTGGAGTTGGTTAAAATATATGGAACAGGTTACTTTTCAGTTTTTATCTTTACGCTTGTTTTTACCCATGTATATGTGTGGCTGCACGACAAAAGGTGCCGGATGTCGCGCATTGTAATATCGCGTAACAGCCAATTATAATAAAATACATGAAAAAAATATTTTTTTCGTTTTTAGCACAAACAGTTTTTAAAACAACTTAACTTTCATACTAATACATAGTTTTTCCTAAAATAAAACATGTTATTTGGTGATTGTGTACAACCTGTCAAATTCTAATTGTCTTTAAATTACGCAAGAATTAATCACTTATTTGGCTGAGTTTATTATAAAATTTTGGACTTTTCAACACCAAGTATTGCATACCACTGGAAAGGTCGTGAACTCTACTTTCTAAATATAGCAAGTGCGCAGATATATTTGTCACGTAGGAGTAATGCGCATTGAGACAATTTCCGTGGCAAAATTCAACAATTACTTTTTCCCAAACTACAAAATAAGAAAAACGTGCAATCGTCTGTTCAATTTATGAAGTAAAAATGCATTTGAAGTAGTACTAAGACTGTGTATGTTGTAATGCGAGACGTGAAACGTATTTAAATCGAGCTAAATCGAGACGAACATGTAAAAAAACAAGTGCCTGCTCGATTCACGGTATCAATTGAGAAAATGGTGGCGCCCGTGAGACCAGCATGTGTAATGACAAATGAAGCTGAGGTGGCTCGCCAGTTGAATTCGCTGTTAAACATCAATGCCAGTATGAGAAACATTGCTTCTGACGATGTGTTACAAGACATTATTATGGACTACTTTGTAAGTAGGGATCAGAGTGAGTCAGAATCGGATTTCGAATCAAACGAATCTATTTACTGAAATCGAGGTGGTCATCGGGCTCATTACTCTGGCCGTGTTACAACCTGGTATGTGAGAACTTACTGTATGTTCAAAGCTGGAGAACTATTGACTTATGTTTGACTAAATATTCCTGTCTAGTCATAGCATTCATATTTGGTGTGAGCACTGATAGTTTCTCATTTTATTGATGGTGGATACTATTTTTTTTTTTTTTTTTTTTTTTTAAAGGGGGGGAGGGGGGATGTATAATGGAGGTTCAATATAAATTCTTGTCAATGGCATATACTGTTAAAACAAATATTACATGGTTACAGAGTACAGAATAACATGGTTGGCATATATATTATTATTATTAATGAAGATTTCAAGCAATAATGAATCAGGTTTTTTGTGTAAAACTTCAGACTTCATTTTCTCAAAGATGGTCCTTTGGAAAAAATCATTTGTCTGTAGAAAAGGTTCAATATTTCGGAAAGTTTTCATCCGATTTTCATAATTAAAACAGAATTTTGCTCTGTAGAATTTGCTTTATCTTATTCCTTCAAAAACACTTTTTTTTTTTTTTTTTTTACCATGTGGCACCTTTTGTCATGCAGCCACACATATAGTTTTTAAGTATTGGAGGATATACCTTTCTTAAATACAGTATTGGATCGGTTCTGTGTAAATCATTAGATAAGCATTCTTGTTTCTATTCCTAAACTTTAATTCGATACCCATGGCTTTAACCGTTTGAAATTTATTAACTTAGTTTTATAAAAAAAAAGAGGGAATTTTGGGGAAGGAAACTTAAGTGGGCAGTTCCATCAAAAGGTCCACCACCTACTCAATTTATGAATTTGGTTTTTTAAGAACAAAGGAGAAACCGCACTGATTTATAGTTTCATGTTATAAATAAGAAAACTCAAAAAAGCAATATGCCAGAGGGTAAAACAAGTATGTTGCGAAATAAGCGGTATCGCATCGCAAAATGCGACAAGTATTGTGGTTTGCTAGTCAAATGTAATTTTGTGGCAAAGAATTGCGATGCAATTTGTAATTGTAATTAAACATGTGGCATTTCAAGCATGGACATGGGGCGAGGTGTAGCACAATGGTACAGCGCTCGCTTGATGCACAGTCATGTTTTGTGGGCCAGGGTCCGCACAGGTGCTTGAAAGTACTTGAATTTTGTTAATGTATTTCCAAGGCCTTTAAAACCTTGAAAAATCTTATTTTTGTGAAAAAGTCTTTGAAAAGTCCTTGAATTTTATTTCCCCCTCCTGAGAAAATAGAAAACGTGCCTTTCCTAGCTTTAGTAAAAAAAATTGAATCGCTTCCGTAGGTTTATTTACGCGTCGATCCAAAACTTCTTTATCATTCCTGACTTGGCTGTACACGGAAATTAACTATTCACAAATACTGCTCTCTGATTGTGTCAAAGTATTTGCACATGAGGTCGTTGAACACCATAGGAAGACGCCATTGTTTGATTGTTAATTGACCGTGAACATTCTTTCAACATGCCAGGCAAGTGTAAATTTAACCAGGGCATAAAATTTGGCATGAACGATTTTGTCGTTCGTCAGTCGGTTATGCAAAACCAATATCGACACAAGCAAAAACTATAATTGCTCGTCAGAAAATGTAAACTGACGTGTTTTGTCTAATATAACTATTTTTGGAATAAAATAATAGAGAACGGGCCTAGCATTGCAGGTGTGAGAAAAAACAATGTATCCGTTTGAACTCGACATCGCTGTCAGTAACATTTAGTAACAGTCGCACGTTACCCTTTGATCTTTTCGCTACATGCGGAAAACAATATGCTGTTTGGAATATTAAAGCAGTTTATGAGTATTTACGCGGTCATGTGGTAAATATTATTGCACACAATAAACTTGTGCAATAAATAGAAAGCGAAAAAACATACATGAAGTTCTGTATATTTATTTACTTTTTGACATCTGTGTGGTTACGTTGAAATATATGCATTAATTCTGAAACATGTATTGTGATGAAAACAAGTACAACCCTTGCTAAATCAATTTATTAAAATATGACATACACAGTGAAGAAAATGGTACGTTTAAAAAGGGACTTTAAAAATAACGAAGTGGAAATTAGAACATGATGAAACGTTGAGTTGCAGCATCGATTGGATCGATCGAGGATTCGCAGAACTTAAATATCATAAATAAATGTACTTAACCCCATCCTGTATTAGAAAGGACTCCTGTGTTTAAGGCTTGAAGAAGTATATAATCATATGTGCAATAACAGTCTACTTTTTATTACTAAGTAAATTTATTTAAAACATGTTTTTGTGTCCTTAAAAAAAAAGAATTTAAGTACTTGAAAAAGTCCTTGAATTTTATTTTCTCAAATCTGTATGAACCTTGGTGGGCCCATTGCGCTATTTCTTGCTCCGGCCAGTGTACCACGACTGGTACATCAAAGGCCGTGGTATGTGCTATCCTGTCTGGGATGGTGCATATAAAAGATCCCTTGCTGCTAATCAAAAAGAGTAGCTCATGAAGTACCGACAGCGGGTTTCTTCTCTCAATATCTGTGGTCCTTAACCATATGTCTGACATCATGTAACTGGAAATAAAATGTGTTGAGTACGTTGTTGAATAAAACATTTGCTTCTTCAAGATTATTTCTGTATTAAGATTTTTTATTTTTGCTCACTTATGTATAAAAAAATTATGCTGATAAATGTGTTGATAGAATTTTTTTAAAAATATTGCTGCATTCATGGTTGATGCATTAGTTGCATTATAAGTGACTAAAACACATCTACTGAAAAAAGATTAATGTAATATTATTTGACACTAGAGATAATAACCTTTCAAATGATATCAAACGTGAATGAGTTTCTAAAAATGGCTTTTTTTTCTTCTTCTTTTTTTACTTGACCACGGAATTGCCCACACTGGACATCAAAGAAAGGAAACAAGTCGCGTTGTGTGTATGAAAAGGCAACTGATGAAAAATTTACGACGGTTACTGTAACATATTTCAACAGCCTCTATTTTGTCCCATACCCGTGTCTATTTGTATGTTTAATACACACAATAAAAGTTGTATTTTATTTGAGCAATGAAAACATTTTTTTTTTTTTTATGGATTCAGCTATCTCTGATTGAAGAAAACCCACTTATTCAGGGCTCGCCCTGGATCAAAAATACCTGTAGCCAAAATATTAGCCATATTGAAAATGCTTTAGCCAAAATTGTTTTACGCAGTAATGTATAGAGTATTTATATATAAATATGAAAATGCATCTTTTTTAGCTAATTGTGTACAAACTGGAATAAATCTTAATAACAAAACCTGATTAAAATCAAAGACACCAATGGGTTAGGGGCAGTTAATATAATACTATATTACTAAGATTTTTCTGTGGGGGTGGGGTAGAGGGGAAGATTTTCCGTTTCAGATTTTGCCACATTCCGTTTCAGATTTTAGCAAATTCTGTTTTTTCCCGTTTTTGTGTTCAATTAGTGTCATGTTTTATTGTTATAAACTATATACATTTGTTATATTGTTCCAGCTCTGAGCTGGTTTGCTATTGCAATTTTTTTAAATACCTGTAAAAATAATTTTTGAAACAAACTTCAAAAAAACAAAAAAGTGTATAAACCGCACCACTTGGTTCCCACCTTCATCCATAAATAAACCGCACGTTTAAATAAGCCGCGGTTAAAACAAAGCCACGAACTTAATTACGGTTAATTATTGTTTGTATTTAATAATAATAAAGAGATCCATTCTCCCTTAAATTCAAGCAATAAATAATTGTTGATTGTGTGGCTTGCAGTTTCATTTCATCTGATGGATTATGGGTAAGTTTCATTTATAAACAAAACACACTGGTGACAAACCCCGCTATTTTCACGAAAATATGAACAAGAACTTTGGTAATGTATTGTTCATAATCTTATATTAGTTGCCAAAAAATATGTATAAATAAATAAATACATGAACATTTTATTAGTTCCAGTATGATTACAAAGCGTGAACCAAAAAGGGGGGGGGGGGGGGGGGGGGGCACACATAAGAATTACTATTTTAGTACTCACTCGATTACACGTATGTTTCTCTGTAACCTAAATAGCGTGCCGTGTACACAAATTACATATTCAGACGAGGTCGGGTCAGTCTGGATATAGGCCAGTGGTAGTGAACCGAAACTAAGCACTGTTCTGTCGATCGTTTAAAGTTTCGACATTATTTTATAACTTTAAATATATATATATATATATATTTGCCTAGAATTATATATTCAGAGCCTGTAGCACAAATAACAGCCCAATTTCCAAGATATATATTTTGCAACCCCCTCGGGGGGAGAGGGAAAATGTACACAATGATGACAATACCTCGCCGCGGGACCCTCTGAACCGCAGGGTCTGTAGCATGTGCTACATGTGTTACAATAATAAACCGGTGAGAAGAAAAGTAAAATGCTATTTTTGTGTGCAATTTAGAAAACAATCGGTTCAGAAATAAATAACATGTAGTAAATTCCGTAGCATGAAAAAAGGCGTTCCCCGTGGGACGGACTATAAATGTGAAATGTTTCCGTACAAATTAACGAATATGCCCGAAGTTTTACGAAATTGCGTTTTCTGGCGAAAGCGTTGTGTAAATTGGCTATGCTTTTGAATCGTAATAAGTATTATTGAAAAATATCGAAATTGAACGTACTAGAAATCTTATTATATAATCAACATTCTAAAATTGTATTAGTAAATGTTTATTTTTATATTTCAAGTTAAATTTCACTATGTAAAGTGACACGGGTAAACAGTCACATGCTTTGTTGCAAGCTTATGGCAATTAAGCGTAACTTCCGAGAATTAACTGTTCTGAAAATATTTAGGCATACAGTACACCATGAAAGTTCGCATACCAAAACACTATGCATATATTATCAATATTGAATCTTAAAACTACTAAAAATATTTATTATGGTGCTTGAACCAGAAATACAACTTTTGAAGGTTATTTTTAAAAAATTGCAAATTCCGTTTCAGTTACTAAATTCCGCGATTCCATCCGTTTTTCAGTGATCGCGGAAAATCATCCCCTCTAGGGTGGGGTTGGGGGTGCTGATGCATTATCTTCAGAGTTGGAAGACGGTACCCCGTGCACTTACCCCCACTTCTAAGGTCTATGACATTAAATTAACAAACACAGAAATATTAGGGTGGATAGATGTTTATGGAGGGAGTTTTTTCTTTTTTCACCAAATAAAAATTTGAGATCTTTTTTGTTTTTAATATAGAGCTCGTTATTTCTTTAAACAGCAATCTTTGTTATATTGATTTTTAAAAATTATTATTTGATTTTTTATTATTTTAAGTAACCCATCAATTCCCCACCCTCAACAAAATTTCATAATTGTGCCATGTTGTTGCTGTTGATTTCAGCGTCGTGTTAAATGCTTGTGATTTCTGCTTTTAAAAATACCTAGGCTAAGAACGCTAACTTCAGAGTATATAATTTCCATTTATAACACAAAAACAAAACGTTAATAAAATTAAAATTTACTGTCTTTTTAAAATTCAGCTAACTTATTGAATGTCACCTCAGTCTTAAAGGGACACACCCTAGTTACGGCTAGTTGTTAACCATTACGGCGTTGTTTTTCGCTATTAAACCCATTTTTTCACAAATAAAATTGCACTTTACTTACCGTTTATTATTTAGAATATACATTTCCACCGTTTATTATTTAGAATATACATTTCCATCCACCTGAAGTGTTTTTTGGTAATACTGGTGTTTGTAATACCACAAAATGCATTTTTCGTATTTCTGAAAAACAGACGCACGTTTGAGAAAAAACCGTTGAGCAGACAAGGTCTAATCTATACTACTCAAAAGAATTTAAGGGTCAGACGATATTTTCGACATTATTTTCTGAATGTCAATTATATTAGCTAGACCATAATGTCACGCATGGTATTGTTCCATTTTGACGAAAGTGGGTCTAAGCAACCCATAAATGAATTAAAATCCAGTCATTGACACTGTCGACTAGTTCTAATGGCGAAAACATGCTTACATTTGCACGTAAATTAGGGCGAAAGCGAAAGGTCTGCTAAGTGCCCATAACTTGCTTTTTCACAAAGCGCTTCATTTGCACGCTTTGCATGTGTATTCCATGTTCCCAATGCTGAATTTCCGTATAATTGGAGCTTGCGTTCGTGTACGGTGCACACTCCAAATTCGACAATGGTACAACTTCAACTGACTATCAAAGATCGAGGAAGGGCTATTGCTTGGCTTCAGGATGGCAATACGCAAAGAAATGTTGCTCTGAGACTTGGTGCCAGTCAGTGTGTCGTTGGCCGACTGTGGCAACGGTACCAAGCAACGAATTCTGTTCGAAATCGTCCACGTTCGGGAAGACCCCGAAGCACTACAAATAGAGAGGACCGCTCCATGACCAATATGGCTCTACGTCGACGCACAACCACTGCACGCCGATTACGTGACAATCTGCGGACTGCGACTGGAACTCGAGTGTCTGATCAAACCATACGCAATCGTCTGAGAGCCAATAATCTACGCTGCCGTCGTCAGGCTGTTCGACCACCACTCCTACCACGTCACAGAACGGCCAGACGTCACTGGTGCACGCTTCATCTGCGGTGGCAACGTGTTCAGTGGGGTCGAGTGATGTTCACTGATGAGTCCAGATTTAGTCTCCAGTTCAATGATGGTCGGGTTCGTGTCTACAGACGTCCTGGGGAGCGCTTCGCTGACGTTAACGTTCGACAACGTCACCGGTTCGGTGGTGGCAGCGTCATGGTGTGGGGCGGCATCTCTATCCACCACAGGACCCCCCTCTATGTGGTGGGTGGCAATCTGAATGGAATCCACTATCTGAATGAGATTATCCGGCCGTTGGTTCTCCCAGGCCTTCAGCAGATTGGCGGCGGGGCAGTTCTGCAGGATGACAATGCCAGACCCCACCGCGCCAGGGTGGTAACAGACTTTCTCAGACAACAAGGTATCGCCAGGATGGATTGGCCAGCATATTCGCCTGACTTGGCCCCAATAGAGAACGCCTGGGACGAATTAGGCAGGAGAGTTCGGGATAACCATGCCCCTCCGGCCAACCTTCATGATCTGGGTCAACTTCTTATGGCAGAGTGGCAGGCCATTCCCCAAGAGTTCTTCAGACGTCTGATCAACAGCATGAGGCAACGATGTGTCGAGTGTATTCGTGCCAGGGGTGGATTCACACACTATTAAACGAATGTTCTAATGTGTAAAATCCATGTTTGACAACCTTCAACTTTGACAGCATGTCATGTGACTTTCTTGTATACAGTGACGTTTATTTGTGTTTTTTTGTAAATATGGAACAATAAATAAAAATTGTAGACACTCGGAAACTTATTTGGTTATAAATTTTTGACCCTTAAATTCTTTTTAGTATATTTTTAGACGGGATATTTCCATTTCAATGTCACAGACGTTGGTATACCACGTGACCGTTGTCATTTTGGTTCGGTTTGTTTTCTCTCGTGCACGGTTCGCGCAATCAACATCCGATTTGTTGTTGTTCATTTGTGAGATTTTTCTTCACAGTTCGTGAACATTTTCAGTAACAATAAAGTTCAGACAAGTAAGTATCTCAATACAAAACGTTACAAACCCTTAAAACCAATAATTTTGCTAAGACCTACGATATCTGGAGAGGGGATACAACCAGGACAGAACAGTTTGAACATGTCCAGGAGAGGTGAAAAGAACGCACCCCAAGTCTGTCAAATTTGTCGTGACATAGGCATTGTTGTACTTCGAGCGACATCTACCAGTGACATCAGAATACAAACTTTCACAATTATTTCAAGCAATTGGGACATGGGGATTCCCATGGTATTTATCGATATAAAACCTGCTTTTTCACTCCATTTGATAAAAACGTGATCTAAGTGTGTTACAGGTTTGTAGATTAACCAAATTATAATTTATTTTCGCTGGATGGAACTAGGGTGTGCAGCTTTAAGAATTTATAACTAACATTATCTAACAAATATGATTATTGTAAACTAATTTTATTCAGTGTACGTTTAACAAAGACAAATAAATAAACGAAACTGCAGTTAGGTATTAATTGATGCAAACAACTATTGTTTTTCTACAAATTTACGTTGAGATTTATCGGAACCGCCCATGAATTGTCAGACCGACAAACATCTTCGGTTCAATTAAAAGACGAGTCTGCTTGTATTTTGTATACACATCTTTGTAGGCAAAATAAGGAGTATGTCTTTCCACAAAGTCTAGATACCAACACACAACAATATGGTAACCAAGCAAGAGAAAGGAATAATAATAATAATAAAATGCATACATGTACGTATAAACTAACATTTGAAAGAGATGGATTTTACTGTGTTCAGAAAATTAATAATAGATGACACCATTGGGACATTTGACAGCTTGGGCTAGTACGTGTTTAGACTAAATGATTAATAATAGTCTAATGATTAATAATAGTTAAGACGGATGCTTTAGTAAAGTCTCACCTTATGTACACAATATTAGTTGCTGATTGGATGAATGTGACCACTACTGGTCCAAACCACCTTGTTAACAGTTACTACAATTAACAATTATTACAATTTAAAATTACTGTCCTACATTATTTCAATTAACAATTACTCTTCTATCTTTAATTACTGGTAAATTTACCCCATGTTTTGTTCAGACAAATCGTGAAAATACAATTACAATGACAGATTCCACATACAAGATGGCCAATTTTATTGACTTTGATAAGATCTTCTAAGATGAAAAGCACCATTGCTGCAATTTCGTGCCATAATTAATAAAATGCTGGGTAGCTTTTTTTGTCTATTTCCCGTCAAATAAGATAACGGAAACAATAGCGTGTAAATATCGCGATACACAAAACTGCATCGCAGTATACTGGTTTTATCGTAGCACTACTATTTAATGGTTTAATCATCCAATGTATACGTCTGTTAAAATGGAATTGCCCAAGTGATAAAAAAAACTGGACAGTGCATATTTTTGAAAATAAGAGGCTGTTAAGAAAAGAGGCTACTATATTTACTGAATGCAAAAAGGTTTATAACTAAGCATAAAAAATAACACTAGTTGCAGTAATAGCCAGAGTTACAATTTTACTGCCCTAACTGTTTGCCACTGTAGCCTTTTCATACATCCCATGTAACTGTTGTATACATCCTTAATTACGAAAAATCATGTAAAAAAATTGAGTATTGCGATCAGACTACTTTTGCCGTGGTGGCCTAATTTTTACTAAATTGCATACCACACTTGTTGTCATGCTCCCCTATTAATAAAGGCATCAGGGGATCATAATTGACACATTTTGTTTTCAAAATCTTGATAGAAATATTTCTAGTCAGTTGAAAATTAATTAGCAATTACTGTTTATGACATCACTGCACGCTGTAAGATGACATATTATTACACATTATTGTGCTTTAACTCCACTTGCAGGATGCTTACAAATGGGCAACACTTAGTGATTGTATTAATAATTTCCATTAGTTCAGGGTTTAAGCTGTCGTTTGCCAATTTGCCAAAGACGAATTAAAATGAAATTTGGAGGATATATTTTATTAAATCACCAAAAAGCTAATTCGAAAATGACTTGGTTCATCGCTTTTAAAATTACTTTTTACTGCTTATGTAATTCCCACTGTATGCACATCTGTGCATGCACAGATGGTTCATTCAGACGACCAGAAGAGTTCATACTTGGCAGCAGTGTTGTCAATCGGAATATATCTTTTTCATTCTATATTATTCGATACACTTCTGACGATTTGATCTCTGACATTTACATCTTATCGAATTTCGTTCTTTAACTTTGTAAAGCTGCAGCAAATTGATTTTCATCAAACATGCCAGCAAATTGGAAAACATAGGAATTGTTTACAGTGGCCAATTTTATCACAGATCGAATCGACAATAATATAATTGTGTTGAATTATAATACATTGTACCTTCTATAATTATTTTACATGGCTTGAACTTAAAATTGGTCTCCCATGGCAAGTTTTAAAAAGTGACATGCAGCAAATAAACATGACCGAAAGGTTATTTTAGTGTATGTAGACATATTTAAAATTTGCAAATATTAAATACTGGCAGTTCATGTGTATACATTTTGCCATTGTTGAGCTTTACCGTTGGCAAAAAAGTTCCATCGGTGATTCTCTCTACCTACAGCAATATATATTTCAATAACAGCAATTGCCATTATTACATTCGGGTGCTGTATTATGAAATATAATTATAAACGTAAATTGTGCTTATGACGTCAACTGTGTTGTCAGTTTAGCTCTTGCGTGTATAACAGCGATTGTGCAACTGTTATAAAAAGATAGCGGGTTTCCTGTCTTAAGATTATATCAAAATTAATAAATGTTTGACATCTAATAGCTGATTAATGAATCAATGTGCTCTAATGGTGTCGTCGAATAAAACAAACTGTTATAAAAAGAATGTTAAAATAAACAAAATTATATGGATTTTTTATATATATATATTTTTTTTTTAGCCAAATTGCTAATGTTTAGGGTTGAGCTTAAACCCAGTACCATTTTCAAAAAATTGTTATTTTTCATTTCCGATTTATATCAAAATTCCAAACGTGAATCAAAAACAAATTGGAATATTTGAGATTCTTTTATTATAATGTTAATTCATACATATATGTATGCTGGGCATTTATTTCCAAGGTAGAACGTGCAGTGCATTTTTTATTTTCATAAACTAAAATTTGGCTCATATGCTAAAATACATTTTAAAATTTAGTCTGGTATTCTTTATGAATAAAATCAATATTCATGCTGAGGTTTTTGGACAAAATTACTTAAATGCAACTGAAAATTTGTGTTGTCCTTTTTTGGTAATGTTGCCAAATAGGATTAAATTATTGTTCTGAACAGTTTAGATTACATTTGTATCAGGCAGGCTTTCTGTCAGAAAATAATCAGACGGTACATAATAAATACAAAATACTAGGCAGTTATGTGTTTGACACTGCATTTCATTAATTTTGACACTTTTGAAACATTCTTTTACTATCAACTATCTAAATATATTAATTTCATAGATTTTATAGTACATAATAGAGCTGGGTGGTATACTGTATACATATATATAGTAAAGACTATGTAGCTAAAAGATTGTTTCCTGAAAAGTAATATTGGTTTCCTGAAAAGTACCATGCTTGTCCTTTGTAGGTAAATTATCTGCATCAGAACTTGATGAAAGAGCACTAGATGCTCTCAAGGAATTTAATGCTGATGATGCAATAAAAGTTCTAAAAGAATTCAGTAGCAGTAACTTGGAGCACGTCACAAATAAAAGCGCATGGTTGTGTGGTCAGATGAAGACCTACAGACAAAAACGCCAAGCTGGTGGTGCCGCATCACTAGCAAAAGGCCCAGATGAAGCAAAATTGAAGGTAAGATTGCAATTACCAACAGAAAAGTGTTTCACAGGGTTCATAGTGGTCCTTAAATTTCTTGAAAATCTTTGAATTTGAAAATGTTTTTTAGGTCTTTGAATTATAATAAGTCTTTAAATTCTTGTGTTGTGTTCATTCTTTTATTTTACTTTTCATTTTTTAATGAATGTGCAGTGTTTCTGCCAGAAAAAAAAATGTTTGGGTTTGTGAAAATGCACAGTAAGATAATTGTTCAACAAGTCTTCATAATCTGTAAAATGTCATTAAATTTTCAGCAAAATGTCATCAGATGTCGAATTAATAGTGTGTATGCCCACCATACGCATTAATACATGCCATAACACGTAAGACAACGAATGACGTTAGGCGTGATGCGTTGCCATTCCTGAAGGAGACATTGTTCCAGTTGTTGAGTGGTGATTGGTGCCACTAGCCATCCTCTTAACTTGCCGATCCAGGTAGTCCCATAAGTGCTCAATGGGATTCATGTCTGGAGAACATGCTGACCACGGTATAACATTGATGTTGGCATTATTAAGAAAGTCGATGGTGAGCCTTGCCATATGAGGTCTCGCATTGTCGTGCTGGTAGACAATGCCATGTGGTTGTTGCTGCATAAATGGCTGCACAACGGGTCGCAAAATTTCATCCCGATATCTGAGCATTCAGGTTGCCGTGAATAATAACGAGCCTCGTTTTCAGATCACCGCAGATCCCTCCCCAAATGGGTGGACTTGTTGAACACAATTTGGCGCCACACGTTCACCTAATCGTCTGTATACTCGTGCCCTACCATCATTCCTGAACAGGCAGAACCTACACTCGTCAGTGAACATCACGCGTCGCCAGTTACGCACTTGCCAACGTCGATATCGCCTGGCCCATATCAGTTGGTTACGTCGGTGCTGAGGTGTCATGTGAACTCCGCAGTAGGGTCGACGTGCTCTAATACCGAAGTTTCTTAATCGGCGATACACTGACAGACAGATCGTCACTGCCGTTGACGTCACCGTCGTGAAGCGATCCCTCGGATGAATGGTCCGGATGTGACGATCCTCACCTGGTGTGGTGACTCGTGGTCTACCGCTTCTAGGCCCGTCTGCTGTGTGGCCGGTTTGTCGTAGACGTTGCATCAGTCTGCTGACCGTGACGCGGGTGCAGCCGAGCGTTCTTGCAATGGAGGTGTTTGTGGCTCCTTGCTGGGCCATTCCAATAGCCCTCTCCCTTTCGATACTGCTTAATCGTGGCATAACTTTGGTGTGCTTTTGATTGCTGTGCTCGTGACCTGTCGGACAACCTGTTTTATATCAGTAGTCTGCATGTGGATTTCGTGCTACATCACCCAGAGTCGTTTTTCCATTTAATGCGGTATTTGCGTACAGTGTCAATTTGTTTCGCGTTTTGTTCCCGGAAATGTTGTGTTTGTACATGAGACATGTTTAAGTATTGTTTTATCAAATTTTTCTCATTTTGATGAAACATATTAATATTTTTAGTGTGTATACTTTCTTTTGGACACTAGTTTACATACCTATAGCAATTTATATCACAGCTGTGGAAATTGTTATAGATAACATTGTTACATTGATCCTAGTATGTCCTGAAGTATGATGTACTCCAGATTTATCAGCTGGAAAAAAAAAAGTTTGCTTATGTCATCATTTATTTATTTTCTGCGCACCAGTAAATTTGGGGCATGATATTTCATGTGAGCCATAGTTCTGTACATGTATTTGTTAGGTAATTTTAAATTTATGTGCACTGGCAATCTGTTACATAGCGTTTTACATTATAAAACTTAGTTGAAAACTAGGATTCACATAAATTTTCTTTCATGTATTTCCAAAATACATGTATTCCCGAAAAATATTCTAAAATATTACTAACATAACTGAACAATCAGTAAACCTTTGTAAAAATTACATGCACACACTCCTGATAAAAAAAAAATGAAATATTGTCTCCTGCAATTGCTGAATAAATTTCAGTAAACTGTCACAGGGCTGGTACTATGTGACATGTCACAGTGAAAGCCACTACTGCTATCTGCAGAATTGCTTGGTGTTAATGTTTGTTTTGGGGATTTTTTTGTTTTGTTTGTTTTGTTTGTTTTATATAAATATATATATATTTTTCACTTTGCATAATTTTATTTAACTCTCTCCAACCTGGACAAAATTTTGCCCACCAGGTTCCAAAAACTGGCTCCTTTTGTGAAATGGAGGAAATTAATGGTGGTTCATTAAAAATGATTATAACTTGTTAATTATTGGAATAATACCACAACATGTAATGAAAGATTTATTACTAATATAATTTTCTACAATTGTACATATTTGTAGTGAAATTGTAAATATTGTACATAAATTAGAAAAAAATAAATACACAGTAAAAAAAAATTCCACATTTCTACTCACAATGTTTTATTTGTCAGTTACTCTTTATGCAAGTCCTTTGTGCACTGAATTTTGAAACTCAGCAATGTGTGGTACCTTTCAAAACAAGGATAAGGACACATAGGTTTATCACATTGTTTGCAGATATATTGTGTTTGATGTCGACCCTTTGGAACTTTTCGATCCGAACACACAACACAATCCGGAAATGCCTGAGCTCCACTTTCTGTCTTGTTGTTGTTGACGCTGGTGAAATGGCATTTGTTTTCCAGTCTTGTTGGAACATCGTCAATGCTGTATCTTGGCTTGGCAGTTGTGGCATGATCATGTGTTGCTACAAGCGACTAAATGATGGAAAGACGTAGTTTGTATTTGTCCAGTTTCACACCTGGATGCAACCGTTTCCAGACAACTGTGAAATTCACATATGCCAGTTCCAATAAATAGAGGAACACCTTTTTCCACCATTTTAATGTTCTGTGCACACCAAGATAGGTCCAAATCTTTTGATCCAATAAATCCACTCCACCCATAAACTGGTTGTAACACTCAATAGCTTTTGATTTGTTGATCTCTCTCCTGTTGTTATTGGCTGGGTCCCTGCATCGAATGTACTTGATCATCATACGGGTGTTGTTGATGGTAGACTGCACATTTACCGGCTTCTTGTCCATCCAGGCAATGAATAAACACTTGACGTCCCGAACAAAGATTGGGTCGTCTCCTTTTTTCAACTTAGCTTTCTGTATTTGAGGCGGAGTTCCGCGTTGGTTTGCCCGTAGAGTGCCGCAAGCTCCAACATTGCATTCTGATAAATCTTTGAACAATTGTGGCGAAGAAAAAAAAGGCTTTCATCCACAGAAAGTTCTTTCTCAGGGTAATAGATGTTGCGAAATCTTTCAATCAGTTTATCAACAACATGGCAGATTTTGAAAATTGGGTCATGGTTTGGATGGTCTCTTGCAAGGTTTGTTGTGTTATCAGACACATGGAAAAACATCCATATTATTTGCCAGCAATCACAGCTCATGATCTTTCGAAATCCTTTCATGTGTGTCAATGCATTTGTTGACCAATTGGATGCATAACTGGGCAACTTAATAGCTCCCATGAACAACAAAATGCCCAAAAATTATTTCATTTCAGTGTTCACTACAGGTACCCATCCACGTGTTGTAGAACAAGGCGGTAATGTATCTTTTGGGTGCTTTTAAAAATACTTTTCTGCGTACAAGTTTCGTTTGAATTGTTAGCATCGAAATAAAATCTTTGTCAAGAAACTTACAAAATATTTCGAACGCAGTTTCTGTTCCATCTGTATTGAGCAAAACGCCGGTCCGTTTGTCAAATCGCGGAAGCCAAGAATCCTCAAACGAATCCGATAATGAAACACCTGGTGTCGGAACGTCAACATCAGATTCCGAAAAATCTTCACTATCCATTTCTCCATCGATATCACTCGCCATAAAACCTTCAAACAAATCTTCATCTGAATCGCTATCGAATTCTCTCCAAATAGCATCTTCATCGGCCGCCATGTTTATTTGGGCCAAAAAAAATCGATTCGCAATAAAGGATTTCAACAAATAAAAAAAATTCATGTAAGCATTAGATTTTTCGATACAGGAAGGAAGTTGGACCATTCATCCGTACATGCACAGAAGGTAGCTTATAAATAGTCTATACAGGGCTATTTATAGTAATCAGGGAATACCTTACTTCGATTGTCGAGTGAACTCCACAACCGGATTTCACAGTGAAACGGCTAAAGTCGAGTGTAAAGTCGAGTACACTCGACAACCGGACGGAGAGAGTTAAAATGCCTTCAAATTAGTGTGTGGTTTGGGGGGGGGGTCCTTAAAAGTTTTTCTATTTTGTACCAAAAAAAATATTTTGTTTTATTTAGTAATATTTACTGTTCCCACCCAGTTGTTAATGTATGATGTAAATATTTAAAATAAATAAATGGAATGAAGTCTTGGACTTTGGTATCCACCTGATTGTTTTTTGTCTCGCTCAAAACATAATCATGTTAAGCTACAAAATTTTCTTTTGCCTTGCAGGAAATTTTAGACAGAACAGGTTATTCACTAGATGTCACAACAGGACAGAGGAAATATGGAGGCCCTCCACCAGAGAGTGATGAAACACAGCCTGGCACAGGCCATGAAGTAAGATTGTAATCTGTATTTATGTAAAAATTTGTTCTGTCAGTGTCAAAAAGTGGGTTATATTGTAGCAAACCATTCAACATCTTTTACAAAGCCATTTAGTACAGGAGTTTGTCTTTACACTGGTTGCTTTTTTCTTTGTACATTTTGAATGGTTAATTTGCTAATAAATGTAAAAATAAGGAATCGCTAATGCGTAGGAAAATGTAATTTCAGTTTATGGTTTTGTTTTTAAACTTGTTATATATTGTTTCAAAAAAAAAAATGTCAATGTGTTTTACTTCCACATATTATTATTAAATGTCTTTAATTTCAGATATTTTGTGGAAAGATTCCTAAGGATATTTTTGAAGATGAACTTATACCTTTGTTTGAAAAGTGTGGCAAAATATGGGACTTGAGATTAATGATGGACCCTCTCACTGGTCTCAATCGTGGTTATTGTTTTGTTACATTCTGTGAAATTGCTGGTGCTAAAGAAGCTGTCAAGCAGGTATTAATCTTTGTTTACTGTGTATCCTTATTCTTTTTTCATTGGTTCCTGTACAGCCAAATTTCTGCTGCCCCATCCTAACGGAACTATATTGACATAACGGTGGAATTGCACAAATTGGGGATTGATTGAGGGTGGGTTGCATCTTCACTTTTAAGACTCGTTTTGGATCACTGAGAATAATGGAGTTTTGGGGGGTTTGGGTAGTTTTCGCTCTTGGTTTAATTATATGGGCACTGCTGCCTATTAATTATGCAGTAAACATATTCAGGATGATAATGACGGTGAGTAATGGAACTTGGATAATTGCATTTGAATGTGTTCTGCTGCTGAATTGTATTTTTTTTTAAATCTTATTTCAAAATAAATGTTTTGCCATTACAGCTATGCAATGGACATAGGAAAAATAAGGATACAATGTGGCAGAAAATCTCAGTTGATATACTGTAAAATACTTAAAAGTTCAGAATTTGAAAAAAATTACTTTGGAAAATAGTCTTAATATTCTAATAGAATAGTGCATATATTTTAGAAACATTAAAAAATAATGTACCTGTCAAAAATATTTCTAGTTTTTAGTACTTCACTAAAAATGCTATAAAACTGATTTTGAGTATTTTACAGTGTTGTAACTTTTTTTTTACCATTTTATTTCCACTTGATTTCCAGCTTGACAATTACGAGATCCGAAAAGGCAAAACGTTGAAGGTCAACGTCTCTGTTGCCAATGTGAGGTTATTTGTAGGAAACATTCCCAAAAATAAAACAAGAGAAGAAATTAAAGATGAATTCGGCAAAAGAACAGGTATTCTTTGAAAAGGTGGAGTTTTCATTTTACGTTTCGGTGAAACAAGCGCTGTGTCAATTTAAAACGAAAAAAAAAAAAAAAAGTGGCAAATTTCATTAATATTTGGTCTTTCAGCGCTTCAAAGAGAAAAAAAAAATCATCAAATTTAACTTTTCTTAATTTCATTTTGGCATCAACAGCATAAAAAATTCAAATTTATTTTCACTGGATATCCACAAAGTGTTTTGAACATATCTTAGAAAGTTTCCCTTGCAGTGTTGTAGATTGCGTGCTGGGAAAGAAGTAAAATATGTGCTTATTTCTTTCTTGTTGTTTGATGTATGCATTTTGTTCAACAGAGGGTTTGATGGATGTGATAATATACGGGTCAGCTGATAACCCCAAATTGAAGAACAGGGGTTTCTCGTTTCTTGAATTCGACTCTCACAAATCTGCTTCAACGGCGAAGAGGAAGCTTAGTTCAGGTCGTGTCAAGGTGTGGGGTTGTGACATCATAGTGGACTGGGCCGACCCTCAGGAAGAGCCTGATGAAGAAACCATGTCAAAGGTATTGATGTTTATTATTGCATTTATTACCTTCACTGCGTGATCTAATAAAAGTTCTATGCCGTTTTCAATCCAAGTGATTCATTTACCTTGGTGAAGGGCTAGTTTGGGTCAGGAGAATACTTCGCAAAATTATCTATTAAACTTAATTGGAGAACATATATTTTCCAGTGACGTAAAATAAAGTGAGTGTTTTGGAATTTGTAATTTCACTATTGTAACTATCCAGTAGTGTTATGGAATCCAAACTCTGGAATACACCAGTGCATTAAAAACCAACTGATTTGGAACTTTTATTTAATGTCAAAGGTACTATGTGGATATTAGGTAGTATTTAAGGGGAAACTTTAGCGTTTCATCCTTCAGGCCTCTTGAGAATTGAACATTTGCGTAATTTATGGGTTATGCAAAAACAAATTCAGGTAACTTGTTTCGTTTTTCTGTAACCTATGTAAATGGTGTCATAAATTCAATGCGTGAACGAAAAATGGGTTATGCAAACAACGCAATTCAGAGGGCTGTCCCTGAAAAATTATGACAGCAATTGGCAGTGCTCCCGCTAAAAGCTGTTTAAAAATTGGATCTGTGAAATGATTTTTATCATCTGGTACATTTACTTTATATCTGTTCTAAATTGCCTTTGTAATATGATCTGAATGTCAAGGACTAAATATACTTACAACTACATCAGTGTAGTGTTTTTAAATATTGGGTAATTATTACCAAATATTTGGCATCCAATAGCCGATTAATTAATCAGTGTGCTCTTATGGTATCGTTAAACAAAACAAACTTTTTCTTGGGTAATTGTGATTGAAATTGGATATTGTTGGATGTAATAAACATTTTTTAAAATTCAGATTTAACTATAACATTTATCTTTTTGTTTTGATAGGTGAAGGTCTTATACGTCAGAAACCTGAATGCAGACATCACAGAAGAAACATTAAAAGAGAAGTTTGAGCAGTTTGGAAAAGTCGAGCGAGTGAAAAAAATCAAAGATTATGGATTTGTGCACTTTGAAGAAAGAGATGATGCCGTCAAAGCCATGGAAACCATGAATGGGGAGGTCAGCATTTTTCCCTGTTTATTCCACATGTATTTATTAGTACTTTACTGGTCGAGCTGGAGCAGACGATAGGTTTTATTTCCGTCCATCCATCTGTCCCATATATAGGTTTCTGCACTAAAATTTTGGGTAATGCCACAAGATACTAAGCTGAAATTTTGTGTATGGCTTAGTGTAGAACGTTATGGCCCTGTGATAAGACATGTACTGCTTTAGTGGTACTCTTGGAATGCTTGTTATATACTAGGCACAAAAAATAAAGGAACCCCTATATCTGTATATTTTGCATCTGAAAGGACCATGTTACACTTGACCCAGCCAAATCCGAACCCAGGTCCATTGGCTATAAGTGTTGTCCCACACAGATGCAGCGTTCCTTACCCTTCATGGTTCAGCAGAATCATGCATTGCACGTGAGTTGTAGGGTATAAATTGGACACGATAACCAGCACTCCTCATTGCAGTAAAAATGCCTCCACGACAATACCTGACAGAGGAACAAAAATGGCAAGCAATTGGGATGGTGCAGGCGGGACAGTCCCAGAATCAGGTGGCTCGATTCTTTTGAAAATCAAAAAGCGTGATTTCCCGTCTTGTAACGTTCCCCCGCCAGACTGGTAACGTTACAATGAGGAGAGGAAGGGGACGACCCAAAAAGACAACCGTCAGACAAGATCGACTGATACGGATTGTTGCTCTCAGGAACAGGTTCGTCACTGCACTGGAGATTAAAAGGGAGTTCCGTACTGCCACGGGAATACGACTGTCCAACTCTACTGTGAGGAACAGACTTCGTGCTGCTGGACTGAAGGCAAGATGTCCATTCAAAGGCGTGATCATGACTTTGAATCACCAACGTCAACGTTACCGATGGACTCAACACCACCAGACACAAGCAATCCAGGTTTTGTCCGAGGTTTACAGATGGACGTAAACGTGTTTGGCGGCGGCGTGGTGAGCGTTATGTCAGAGCAACCATCATGGAACACGATTCTTACGGAGGTGGTAGTGTCATGGTCTGGGGTGGCATCACCTACGACAGGAGGACTGATCTGATTGTCATTCGTGGTAACATGACAGGGCAGCGATACGTTGCTCCTATGGCAAACAGGATTGGACAGAACTTTTGTCTTCCAAGATGACAATGCACTTCCACACAGGGCACGTGTTGCTACCGACTTTCTCACACAGCAAGGCATCGTTTCACTTCACTGGCCAGCCAAATCTCTTGACATGTTTTACATTTGTGCAATGTTTTAGGCCGATCTGTTCATGCTAGACAGCCTCAACCAGTCAATCTTGACGATCTTAGTGTTGCACTTCAGCAGGAATGGCGGCGCATTCCAAGGACGACAATCCGTCGCTTGATAGCCAGCATGCCGTCTAGATGTCGTGCATGTGTTGCTGCACGTGGTGGACACACAAGATACTGAGAACATTACGTAGTGATTCTTTGTTTGCCTCTCAAATAAAGTTAACTTCCAGTAGTAAATCTGGGGTTCCTTTATTTTTTGTGGGGTTCCTTTTTTTTTGTGCCACGTATATTATTTGATATATTAGTAGTGTATGAAACTGAAACGAGACTATTAATTTAAAACATATCGCTATTGTCCAACCAGTGCAGCACAAATGGTCAAAGGCTGTGGTATGTGCTTTCCTGTCTGTGGGAAAGTGCATATAAAAGATCCCTTGCAGCATTAGGAAAAATGATGTGGGATTCCTCGGAATACTAAGTCAGAAATTTCCAAATGTTAGACATCCAGTACCCAATGATTGATTAATCAATGTGCTCTAGTGGTGTCACCAAACAAAAATATCACTATTGTTTGGTATCGTTAGGGAAAATCCAACCCAAGGAACTAATTTTTGTTGTTGTGGGTACAAGTTTATAAATACCTTTACAAATAAAAATTTTATTTGAATAAAAATAATCGTAATATACATTGTAGTTTATCATCCAATGAATATTATTTTTTTGTCACCTTGATGATGTCATAAAATATTAATATTTTCAATGGCTCTGTCAGCGATTGTGTTTGGCTTCCATTTCTCAGAAACTAGATCCCTAAATCAAATGTATTGTTTACATTAAAAGTTATTTATAAACTAAAAAAAAGAGAAAATAGATTGATCCTGAATGCTAAATGATTATTTTTAAAAATTAAAATACATATACTTCTGAAAAGTAACGATTATGGAGGCGAGCTCTATTTTTAAGGATAGTTCCCCGTTTTAACGTCACAGATGCTTGTGTCACTCTATTATAACTGTCCAAATGTGTTAGTTTCTAGATTGACTAAATTTGGTGTCCATTTTCACAGGTTGCAATTGGGGTCAGCAACTTTTAAACATTTATTCATTCATGACCGGCCTCGGTGGCGGCGTGGCAGGCCATCGGTCTACAGGCTGGTAGGTACTGGGTTCGGATCCCAGTCGGGGCATGGGATTTTTAATCCAGATACTGACTCCAAACCCTGAGTGAGGCTCCGCAAGGCTCAATGGGTAGGTGTACTGGTTCAACAAAGGCCATGGTTTGTGCTATCCTGCCTGTGGAAAGCGCAAATAAAAGATCCCTTGCTGCCAATCGGAAGAGTAGCCCATGTAGTGGCGACAGCGGGTTTCCTCTCAAAATCTGTGTGGTCCTTAACCATATGTCTGACGCTATATAACCGTAAATAAAATGTGTTGAGTGTGTCGTTAAATAAAACACTTCTTCCTTTCTTTATTCATTCATTCTCAAGACTTAATGTTTTGTTTCTAGAAATTGGGGTCTCTGGAAATTGAAGTGTCTCTAGCAAAACCACCAACAGACAACAAGAAGAAGGAACAAAGAAAACGAGACACTGTCCGAGTTCCAAGAGGTGGTTATGTGGGGTAGGTGTTTTCATTATTTTGACAAGTATAGGGTGTCTCCAAAGTCCCTGGACAACGGAAATTTTTTATAGCCCTTTTAATTACATCTACGGGGGTGGGGTGGGGTGGGGGGGGTACCGAATTCTTAACGGTAAATATGTCTTTTTGTTAAGCTATGTATACTAGAGTAGATCAAGTACAGTTCCTTTAGGATAAGGGAAACTGGCCCAAACTTTATCTACATTTTTACATTACAAATTCCACTCAACCTTTTTATTTTCACTTGCAAATAGAGTATTAGAAATTAGCGAGAAAAATTAGGCAGAGTTACATCCCCTAACCGCATTCCAGTTCCGCTAACAGCTGGCATGGCCAATGACCACAGTTGTTTGTGAATCTTCAGCTGAGATTTATGCATGCCAGCCCCTGGCATCATAAGTGTGACCCCACCTATGCTTTAAAAATAAATTAAGTTGATGAAATTACGTTTTGTTATAATTGACCATGTGTTAGATGAATCTAGCGAGCTGTCGTCCACCCTGATTGTTTTGGTGTTCTTGCATGGAACTTTTGGATTTTTTTTTCAAAGCTGCAATCTCGCCTCGCATTAATTATCATAATTTCATTTAAATGTACAAACACACTTAGTTTTAATTAATTGTGTGTGTGACAGTGACACAGTTGTAACAGATAATAGAAACATGTTTATAGTGAACACATTTTTTCATACTATGGAATTTACTACAAGTTATTTATTTCTGAGCCGCTTGTTTTCTAAATTACATGTACACACACCAATAGTATATTTTTGTTATTTCCAAAACACTTATTTTTATTTTTATGTCAAACCAAATTGTTTTCATTACTAGTAAAATTTTACAGTTCAGCTAAATTTCCAGACCCTATGCTAATTCCGCACTCTACACTTGTTGATTTCCACATCATATGCTAATTCCGCACCCTACTTTTAATTGATTTTAGAAAAATTTCCAGACCCTATGCTTATTCAGCCCCTATGTTTATTAGGCACTCGAAAGTAATTATTGGTTGTGACCTCATTTTCAACATACCTCAACTGCAACATAGTTTGTTTTTCAGTTTGCATCAGTGATTTTAATGATCTATGCATGTGAAGTAGCTGGCATGAAGTTTTAATATTGATTACATTTCTAAGTGTTGTATTGCTTATGGTTGCCTCCTGTTAATCAGGGATCTCAGTGTTCCACAAAATAAACAATTAGAAACAATGGCAGCTCTGGTAGTATCATCTAAACATGTTTATTTGTGCCAATCTGTTCTCAATAGTTTTCCGTAGAATGCTAATCACTCTCCGGAATATACTAAGCGATTTATTTATCAATCTGATGTCTTCAAATGTGAAGGACTGAAATATATTTTTGTTGTATATGGTGCACAGTGACGAGATTTTGAATAGCAGACATATAAACATAAATTATTCCAAATGAAAATAATCATAATAACTCGAGTATGCATCAAATATTTGAGCAGGCTTGGGTAAAACCAGTTTCTATTCAAACAACCAACTGCTGCATAATTTACTTGGGACGATAACACTCCTAAAATGAAAGTGAGGTGCACACAAGCATGATTGTGCACCTCGGATATTAAGGTCTTGATGCTTTTATATTATAAAATTTTATGTACAGATATTTTACAGAGTATGCAGGTTTGGCATATACTTAAGTGTTCAGTAAAATGCCTTTTTTAGATGATCTAAAACTATTTTTTGTTTAAATACAGCCAGAATCATGCACATACTGATTTGCACACACAACTTTCACATACCCAAATAGGCTACACTTATTTTATGGTCTTAAAATCTGAACCACATTGTTAACTAGATAAATTACTCCTACCTTTAATTGCCATGAGATCGTCCAAACACAGATCGTAAAAAAAAATCCCACTACAGTGACAAATTCAACCTGCTAGCTTGTAACCATGTCAATTAAATTGGCTTTGCTGAGATCGAGGACAAAACCCATCCAATTTTTTGCTGTCTGCCATTTTACGTTTTTACGGAATACTCTTCAAGAGAGTTGGATCCATATGACGTAATCTAACATGACGTGCTACGGTATAACAAGATTGTCACAACAGATTAATTACGGCACATAATTTGGAAGCTTCCACCCCTCTTAAAGAGTATTCCATAGAAAAGCAAATTGGCAAAGTGAAAATTATGTGCTTAATGTCCTAGATCTTAGCAAAGTCAATATAGGTCACATGTTTATAATCTAGCATGTGGAATCTGTTGTTGTAATGGATTTTTTGCAATTTTTGTCTTGACAAATGTGGAGAAAATCTAACCGTAAAGGTAGGAGAGAAAATTATTGTCGTTGTTAATGTGGTTCGTAGACCCAGTGGTTTTCCGTTTTAAAAAAAAACTGTTTTTTGTTTCATGTTTTTGTAAATTCTGTTTCATTTCCGTTTCAGAATACATGTAGGCCTAATTAACAATTTAAATAACACAAGCTGTGACAAATTAACATAACAGGCAGACAACGCTGTTTACTTTTTACTTTTTCATAATTTTTGACAAAATATTAAAAGATGAAAAAAAAAATTAAAAGTACCTTTTGTCAAATATACTACTCAAAAGAATTTAAGGGTCAGACGATATTTTCGACATTATTTTCTGAATGTCAATTATATTAGCTAGTCCATAATGTCACGCATGGTATTGTTCCATTTTGACGAAAGTGGGTCTAAGCAACCCATAAATGAATTAAAATCTACTGTCATTGACACTGTCGACTAGTTCTAATGGTGAAAACATGCTTACATTTGCACGTAAATTAGGGCGAAAACGAAAGGTCTGCTAAGTGCCCATAACTTGCTTTTTCACAAAGGGCTTCATTTGCACGCTTTGCACGTGTATTCCATGTTCCCAATGCTGAATTTCCGTATAATGGAGCTTGCGTTCGTGTACGGTGCACACTCCAAATTCGACAATGGTACGACTTCAACTGACTATCGAAGATCGAGGAAGGGCTATTGCTTGGCTTCAGGATGGTAATACGCAAAGAAATGTTGCTCTGAGACTTGGTGTCAGTCAGAGTGTCGTTGGCCGACTGTGGCAACGGTACCAAGCAACGAATTCTGTTCGAAATCGTCCACGTTCGGGAAGACCCCGAAGCACTACAAATAGAGAGGACTGCTACATCACCAATATGGCTCTACATCAACGCACAACCACTGCATGCCGATTACGTGACAATCTGCAGACTGCGACTGGAACTCGAGTGTCTGATCAAACCATACGCAATCGTCTGAGAGCCAATAATCTACGCTGCCGTCACCAGGCTGTTCGACCACCACTCCTACCACATCACAGAACGGCCAGACGTCACTGGTGCACGCTTCATCTGCGGTGGCAACGTGTTCAGTGGGGTCGAGTGATGTTCACTTACGAGTCCAGGTTTAGTCTCCAGTCAACGACGGTCAGTTCATGTCTACAGACGTCCTGGGGAGCGCTTCGCTGACGTTAACTTTAGACAACGTCACCGGTTCGGTGGTGGCAGCGTCATGGTGTGGGGCGGCATCTCTATCCACCACAGGACCCCCCTCTATGTGATGGATGGCAATCTGAATGGAATCCGCTATCTGAATGAGATTATCCGGCCGTTGGTTCTCCCAGGCCTTCAGCAGATTGGCGGCGGGGCAGTTCTGCAGGATGACAGTGCCAGACCCCACCGCGCCAGGGTGGTAACGGACTTTCTCAGACAACAAGGTATCGCCAGGATGGATTGGCCAGCATATTCGCCTGACTTGGCCCCAATAGAGAACGCCTGGGACGAATTAGGCAGGAGAGTTCGGGATAACCATGCCCCTCCGGCCAACCTTCATGATCTGGGTCAACTTCTTATGGCAGAGTGGCAGGCCATTCCCCAAGAGTTCTTCAGACGTCTGATCAACAGCATGAGGCAACGATGTGTCGAGTGTATTCGTGCCAGGGGTGGATTCACACACTATTAAACGAATGTTCTAATGTGTAAAATCCATGTTTGACAACCTTAACTTTGACAGCATGTCATGTGACTTTCTTGTATACAGTGACGTTTATTTGTGTTTTTTTGTAAATATGGAACAATAAATAAAAAAATTGGTGTAGTTTACGTCATCAATCTAATACACTCTGAAACTTATTTGGTTATAAATTTTTGACCCTTAAATTCTTTTGAGTAGTATATATCATATTAAAAAAAAAATACCGTTGGGTCTGTTTTATTTACTTTGTACGAAACCAAAACCAGGGTCCGAAAATTGACTGATGTCGACGACATACATCGCTATTTGTTGTTAAATCAAAGTAGGCCTTCATATTAGTAGTGAAAAATTGGAGCAACGGTTACAGTTATAACAACTACATAAAGCATATTTGTCCAACAATTGAGTGCACCGTTTTATTCAACGGGGCTTAGTGTTAACAAAACGTAAAAATCAGTCTTCCATGACAAACATTAGCGACAAACCGCTGACTGAACTTACTCCTGAAAAAAAAACAAAAAAAAAACACCTGTCCCGTCTGCGCAGGCGCAACAGACTAAGCAGTGAACCAGTCCCAAGTTCAGCCAGCAAACGTTTCGCTAACGTTCGCGAAGTATTTAGTTCCTAACGTGGCCATTTGGTTTACGTTTTTCCGCTCGGTCTGGCTGAATGTAGCACCGGTAAATACGACACTACGCGTTTGCCAATAGTACTGCACCCGGGCCAATCGTCAGTTTTACAGTGTGTGGCAATAGTAAAATGGTATTAATTTTTTTTAACTTAGCAGAAAATCGTAATTCCGTTTCACAATGGGAATTCCGTCCGTTTTTCAGCGATCGCGGAAAATCACTGGGTCTAGGTTCGGACTTTATTTGTAAATAAAAATAATTGTGCCTCAAAAATGTTTCTCTTACCTTTATTATTTTTTAAAACTCAGTAGGTTTAGGTTCTAGTGTTAAAAAGTGGCGTTATGTTCATATTGAAAAATTTTTAATTAAAAGAATCATTTTGTGGATTCTTTTTATTGTGCAATAATCACTTGATTTTGTAACTTGTAGGATGTTTTATTGTTGTTGTTGTTGTTGTTGTCCAGTGGGTTTGGCATGTCCTATATATTTGGTTGTGGTTATGATAGTTTTGTTTGGCGTTCATCTAGACTTCATTATTACAGGCCAAATGTTTCTCTTTATTTAAGTACCGTCTGTTATTTCTCTTATGTTCATTGTTATGAACCAACTCTTCACTCTGCATTATGGCTAAGCAGGGATTCTGTCAAAAATAAATGTTTGGGTATGGTGCTATGAAATTGAATATTTACAATGTGTGTGCTACATGCAACTGCAGTCACAGTGGGTATGAGAGGCTTCCCCCAGAAGAAAAAAGCGTTATGTTTCAGTGTTCGAGATTAAAAATTTGGGGCACTATCCCAGTTGGATACTAACATTTCAAAATCTGGTATCCCACTTGAGAATTTGGTATCCCACTTAAAAGAAATTCATAAATAACACCATAACAAGCTTGGACGACACTGTTTTCGTTCCCAGTCTATTGCAATGCCGCAATCGCGGAATTTGTGAAATTTGCCATCAAATGTAATCTATTTTTGAATAATACTAACATAAATTAATATTTACCAGTAATTTTTAAGTGTTTCTGACATTATTAATGATAAACCTACCTGTATCAATTTTCTGCAGATGTGGAATCAATATCTCAAATAAAATTTGAAGGGAGGAAACATCCAACAAAAACGATGACGACTTAGTGGTTCCCAGTCTATTGCTACGCCGCTGTTACTCCAGTGTTGCATTAGATTGGGTACGAGTTGGGGCAGGTATTGTTATGGCATAGCATTAGACTGGGTATGAGCTCGAAAATACTGTTACTTAACTTCACCAGTAAATGACGACTTTCATTGTTAAGCGAAAAATAAAATCACAGGATTAAAAAAACAAACAAACATTATATGGTATCCCGATGGGATACTGGGTTCTTGAAGTATGGTATCCAAAATTAAATTCTGGTGTCATCGGGATACCGTTAATCTCGAACACTGTGTTTAAGAAAATCATACAGTAAAGATGGTCATTAATTTTGTCAATTTTAAAAAAAAAAAAAAATTGTATATTGCGCCATACTCATTTTACTCGGGCAATTGCATATTTGTTCATAACATGTAAATCTAAAAGATACAACAGACAGATTTTTAAATGGTGTTTTAGATATTAACCATATATTCTGATAGAAAGAAATAAGGGATCACAAAAGTAACATCGAAGAGTGACTGCAACTAAAACATTCGTTCATGTGTGAAAAGTTGTGTTGCTGACATAAGTGCAATGTTACTTACAGACATTAAAGTACATCTCTGTATATTATGCAGACATTCTTACATTAGTAATTAATTAAATTCCATATGTAATACCAAGTGTTCAGGGCTAGAAATGAAAAAAAAAATCTACATGCACCCAGGTGCATGCTGAAAAAAAAGTTACATGCACCAAAAATAAGGCAACTTCGTTTTTTCTTTTTATATGATGCTATTCGGAATTATTCGGCAATACCTATATTTATTTATTAACTACTGGAATGTTATACAACTGTGTTTATTACTGATTCTTGATCAAATTTGAAAATTTCACTCAAAAGTAAACGCCTTACAGAAATCTATAATAGGCCTATTACAAAAACGTACGAATATTTGTGTTTTGTAGTAAGAAAGTTATCAACTTTTTTAACTCGATAAGATCTGTTGGTATAATATAAATTAGCCTACGGAATTCGACGAGAAGTTGCGATTGTAATAATCACTGGCTGACTTCGAGTCAACTAGGCGAGTAACGCACCTTCACGTTCGCAATCATCTGATCAAGTGCCCATATCTGAGGTAGAAAATGTTCAAGGCAGTTACAGTGTTTTGTATTGATCACAGATCTGGCGGAGTTCAATTTGTCAGCGACGACAATAACTGTGTTATGCGCGTGGATACCCCAAAGTCTGTTTCGACCACCTTCCCTAATACCGTTCACGGATATAACCAAGATATTGCCGGCAATTTTCGCAAAATATATTTCACGGAAATGACCGAAAGGGTGCCATTGTTGTAAATAGGATTATGGGATACAAAATGGATGCGCCCATAAGATAAAAGTTATCGTTTTCATGTGACGAACAGATTACGAAATGCATGCGCAAAATTCAACAACTTGAGACTGAATCTGGTAGACAACAGGATACTAGTATACGCAATACACAGTATTTGAAAAAATATTAGCATGCACCGTGTGCACCCAGTTTTAAAAGTTACATGCACACGCAAAAATCAGCATGCACCGGTGCATGTACTAACACTGCATTTCGAGCACTGGTGTTCCCTTATTTGTATCTATCAATATATTTATAACCACATTTATCCGGGGGTGCACAGAATATGTGAAGTCATTTTGTTTGCATGGACACGTCCTTGTGTAACCGGTCTGCAGTTCACACACAATTTGTACAATGCTAAATGATATTTTGATCATCATGGTAATTAAAAAAACACCTGAATTAATGTTAATTTTATACATGAATGTGATATTATGTATTTATATTTGGAAGATGGGCAACACACACAAAAAGATACACAAAAATAATTTGAACAACTGGTTAATATATGTCGCTGTGTATTAGCTGACACTGAATAGGCTGACCCCTTTTCCTCTCAATACAAGCAGACTCAGCTTTTATGTAGTTGAACCAGACACAAAATTAATAATCAACATTTTGGCCTGTCATTTAACAGAGCGAATCACGAGTGTTAGTTTTGGTAAACCGATCAAAGTACAAACACTATTTTAATAAAGATTAAGATAAGAATAAGGATTTTTTTGGAAGTGATCCCCTATTGTGAGATAACGTAGTTCTGTTTTATTTCTATCTTCTACGCTTATGTAATTAAGTTTTATAAAGGCCGATAATTGTGATTATTTTCGTCACATTTGCTTACGGGTATTTGTGGCCAGCAGTCCAGTATTTGGCCATTATTCCCAATAACTGGCTTTCTGACCAGAAGTTAAAAAACAACAAAAAACCCACTACAATTTGTATCCCAATATATTGCTAAAATGATCAAATATATTATCAAATTAGCTGTCGCAATCGGCTATCGATCCCTGAAAATGACCGTGATGTGCTGCCATTGTTAAGTGAAAACACTTGCTGAAAACCACTTTATCAACTAAAAATTCTGAGATATTTTCCTTTGAAAAACTTAAATCTAAAGAAACAGGAAACCGAGTAGTCTTTCGTTTCCTGTTAATAAATCGCTTTCGGTGACTGTCGTGTGCAAAACTACAGTAAATATGAATTGGGGAATGCACTGTATACAGTGTTCAGTTTGTCGACTGGCATGACGTCGGGCAGTAGTCAGAAGATTTGAAAAGAAGTCTGCAAATACACAGTGATATACGATATATAAATTTTCAAATTTGTGCAGCCCTGTTCCAGCTAAGTAGTGTGAGACCATCATTACTACTTCACTAGTCTAAAGATTAGTTTTCCAGATTTTTCTGGAATTCCTTATTTTTATCGTCTGTACAGTGTGTGGGTTTTATGCTCTTCACCAGGAAAAGCGAGAAATCCTCCCCTCCATACTCACCAAGAAAGTTTTAGGAGAGCTGGAAATTGATTGCCTTTAAAATATTTTTAATGACTTCATTTCAAACGTGATTTGCTCTCCTGGCATCATTTTAGGAGAGTTATCTTCAGCTTGCCTTGATTTTGATTATAGCGAGGACTGGCTCTTTGTTCAAAATGTTCCATATTCTCTGTCAAAAACTTAATCTATGTTAGAATTACCGAAGTCTAGGCCATGGGTTTCAGGTCAAATGTTTAAAATTCACCAGTCAAATACATCTAGAATAATAAACTCACTTGTACATCAATGTTTCTCTTGTCCAAATAAGTGGCCAATTGTTGGATAGGACAGTCTGAGTAAAAGCTCAATCTCTTAAAAATTAATTTGCTTAAATTTGATACCAATAGTAAATTGTGTAATTCAGGGATGTAGAGTTAATTTATAACCACCGGTCAGACTAGCAACCTCTGGTGATGTTCAATAAATGATTATAATTTTTTAAAAGTTGTTTGGTTTAGTTCCACCAATATGTGGATCAGTTATAAAGACCCAAAATCCAAAGTTTATGAATGTTAAATGAACATGTCTCATGGTTACAAAGGACCAGTCGGTAAAAAAAGAAGCAGTGCTGTAAGTTGCGATCAAAATGTTTGGCGTGGTGACTGATTGAATTTATTATCAACTGATTGAATTTATTATTGTTGCCGTCTGGCGATGACTCCAAAAATATCAAAGTATTAAATATTAGGTATGTGCATTCAGAGTTCTAACAGCAAAAACAAATGAAATTTGTTGACATTGTGCATAATGCTGTATGGTGTACTATGGGATGCGATACAAATGTTATGGGGGAGGGGAGGGGTTGTCAAGATTTACTTATCGGCAACATCTTTAAAACAATGTGATTTTGTTTTTTAAAGCATAAACTAAATGCCTTCCACCTCCTCATGTGATCAATTCTGAAATGGTCCTCATTTTAAATTCATGATTGAGTAAAAAGGAAACAATTTTATTGTTTTAAATTATTTAATCCAGCGCATAAGTCATGTATAATGTTACATTTTAAGCTTGGCGAGTAAAAATGTTTTGGTTTACTAGCCAAAGAAGAGTACGGTATAAAAACGAGCATCGAGCACTGAAAAGAAGGGGAAAAAACTCATCAAGATCGACTGTACCAGAAATCAGTTGTTGTGTAATCAACACTTAAGTCTCAGGATCTTTATTTGAAGTAAAATCATGTTAAAGTTAGGGTCAACTCAAACAAGAGCCTTGTGTGTTGGAAAGATACATACCCAGACCACCAACACATACTGACACTTTAGCAAATGAAAAACGCGTACTTTTAGAGTTAATAAAAAAAAACGTGATTATTGCTGCTAACTGGGGGCAGCCATTTTGTTTCGTTTTTGTGACGTCCAGTGGGATAGCTTGGGGCGAAGTGACGTCCGCTCCTGACCATCACCTGTATGTACAGTGTAAACAAAAGCAGTAATTTTCGACAAGACACTTCTCTTTGATCAACCTGACTTGTAAAACAGCGTAAATGACATAATAATATAATAAACTATTTACCTAAATATATTTCAAGATGCATTAACAGAACAAAATGGGGTTATAGTATTTTTCTCTGTTAAATAATCCAAAGGAAAAATGTACACTATTAGGCCTATTGATATGCTACGTTGGAGCAAAAAACGACAACCCACGATACCCAAGTGATAATTCATGTCTTGGGACTACGTAATTGGTCAGTTCTTTGGTTTTAGATGGAAAAGTCTACTTAATCAGTAGTTTTACAGAACTATTTACAGTAATAAACCATGTCCATTACCATTTTAGGGGTGACAGGTAATAATCCACAATACTGGTATGTATTTTTGTGTCTAGACCGCATCAATTAATTGGCTCGTCTGGTTACCAATCAAATACACACCTGCCAATCAGGAATCACAGGTAGAAGCAACTAACAGCATAGACCAGTTAACTAAGAAAACACTCTGTGTATCATTTCAGTATGTAGGTTAATGCATGGACAAAATATTGTTAATTATTTTGACTTGTTGTGTAACCACTTTGACAATGGTATTTTATTTTGTATTGAAAAATAATATATATAGTGCTGGATATACTTAATGCTGGCTTACTGGGATATGTATTATTACAGAACATTGCAATGTATGACTATATATCATCCCGCAAAAACCGGTTAAGATTGTGTTTCTCTAGTTCTAAGGCTCATTCCTGACGATACGCGTTAAGTGTTACGTAACCACCAGCTCGCCAGAGGGTGTACTCATTGAGATGGTACAAAATGGCTGCGCTCGTTATATATAATAGCTGTCACATTTAACCGTTTTATTAATTAACTATACGATTATACTTGATATTAAGCAATAATGTGCATTATATATCGTTGAATATTCATACCAGGCCAAATGCCTTAATTGTCTCTTCCTTTAATATATATGTTCGCAACTGGTACATGTTTACATATGTTCTACCCATTATTTTCCGCCTTAGTATCTGGTATAAAAAAAAAAGAGTTGGTACCATGTATGGTCTGACTCATCTTTTATGTAGTTGAACCAAAGATTACAAGCTGCCTCATCTTTTATGTAGTTGAACCAAAGATTTTAGTTGTCTGATATTTATGGGCATTCATTTTCAACCCCTGCAATTAAGAAAATGTCCATGGCAAAAAAAAAACATGACGTTGAAAAAAAAAAACCTAAATGTAGTCCATGGCAAAAAAGTGTCGTGGAGTATTGAAAACTTCACGGCAATCTCTACAGCACTGCTGATTGATTTTGATGAACCAATCAAAGCTGTTACGTTTTTGAACACACCACAGCTTGTTTCCTTTGATGTCCAGTGTGCAGACTGATCTTCTTTTTTCGGTGTGTGAAAAAAGTGTATTTTGACATATCGGCACTAGGTGCCTTAAATTATAGTAGGATGCAGGATAATTGGGTGGGGGCAGAGGGTGATCGCAGAACAAAAATAAAGGGGCTGCCAAATCTTACTTGATCTCTCGGTCCATTCATTTGGGACATTTTACATGGAGGGGGAAAATCTTAACTTGACAGTCCACTAGAAATTTTTGAAATTCAATTGGAAAACTGAAAACGACAAAATTTGAAACGTAAAAACAACATATACTTCAAAATAATTTGGTTTGGATCACATTTTGTTAACAGGTACTATGTAAAATTTCCATATCTTGTAATTTCACTGTGGAACATTGTTTTAACATGATTTTTAGTTAACAAGATATTTCTATCACTATTTTAAGTTTATATATAAAGAAATGAATTTCATCAGCTTTTTATAAACTCTTTGTCAAATAAAAATTATCAGACTTGAGAGAAGACCTTTAAATGGAAGCTTGTTTAAATCACTGGCATTAATGGTTGTTCAAACAATGTTTTGTCGGTGATTAACTTCATGAATATTACTGAGCTTTCCCTTAAAATAGACTGATCTCTGCAGTTCACTAGAGCAATAGGGACACACATCATTTGGTACAAAAACCAGTGTACTTTTCCAGAGTTATCCTCCTTACATGTATTAATATGGCGGCAAAACGTGATACTTTCAGTTTTATCGTTGTGATCTGTTGTCAGTGTTTATAAATAAAGTTGTTGTCTGTGCACAAAACCATCTGTACAGTACCATACAGTAACAGTCAAACAGCTTTCACTCTCTACTAAGTGAATATTTCGTTTTGATGCTATGTAATAACGATAGTTTGATTGAATAGTCTGACAGTGGTTATATAATATTGCGATGTACAAAACGTGAAAACCGAAGTTTGTAAAATAATTTTCTTTTGTTCAAATATTGTACATTATTGTTCTCATGTGCTGAAAATAAGAAATATTTATAAGTTGTTTTTTATGGGTCGACTTATAAACGGGTCAATAAAAAAAATAAGTTTTCAGGGCTTGAAATTAGGGACTCGACTTATAGCCGAGATCGACTTACAGGCGAAGATATACGGTATTCCACAAACATCTTATTTCCTAAGTGCCTTGTTCTTCCACAATATAATTAAATTTTCTTTGTGTCTATACACTTTACTATGAACCAAAAAAAATTAAGTCACGCCTATTACCACCCCCACCCCCCTGCCTCGCACTACTTTTGTGCAATACACCAGATTATTCAGGCAACCATATTTAGATATTTTGAAGAAAACGCACATGAAAGATACAAAAGCAATAAATTAATGGAAAATGCTATAACAGTATACACATTGATTTAAAAAAAAATTTAAGAAAAAAACCCCACCTCTTCGCTAATCATGAAATGTGACACTGTCAGTGGCCAAAGAAATATAGGAAACATCATGCCTGAAACTTGCTTGTAAGCGTTCTTCTACAGCTGTTGGCGAAAATTAAACGTTCCTCCGACAGCATAAATGTTAGACACGTTCCTTTCATTTACATTAAAAAAAATAATAATAAACACAATTGAACAAATCCTTCCAGTATAACTAAATGATCCACTTATTAAACTTGCGTCATTTACTAAAAAAAAAAACCCACCTGATTCAAATAATAGTGAATGAATGTTTGCATTCTTGTGCAACATAAGTATCAATGAAGTTTACAGAAACAATGCTGTAGGCGTATTTAAATCTAAACAAAATAAATCAGTTATGTGTTGTTAAAGTATGCATATAAATTTAATTATAAGATTTGAAAGCAATTTTTTTTTTGGTTCATGTAACCAAATAATGTGGATATTTTTGTAGTCCCCTCTATGCGAAGTCATACAGTGTGCACATAGTTTTTTTGGTTCATACTTGCATAAACCAAAAAATAATTGCAGTCAATTCTTAAATTTATTTCTTATTTTTAAATAAAATATTGTCTTCAAAATGTGTTTTTTTAAATCATAACAATAAGTAACTTTGAACAATATAACATTTCCTTTGCTGATCATAACTATATTTGTGGTCAGTGACTAAAAATATAGAAATTTATCCACCGTATATTGCTGTGTATTAGTTGACCCCTTGTATAAGCCGACCTCTTAGTTTGACCCTAAATATCGGGTACAAAATCATCGGCCTCGTGTATAAGCTGAAGTCATCTTTTGTCCAGTTGTACATTGTATTGATTTCAATAATACTGTCAACAAATAGACTTGTGCTTTTCATTTTCATTATATTTTCTTTAATTATTACAGACACTGTAATCGTTATAGTAATGCTAACGTCTTCCATGCCATGCAAAACTAATTTAGCACCGATAAATCATAACAAGAAAAACAATTCAAGCTGTAACAACATGGATGCATATAAGTAATTTAATTATTCACTGCACAGCAAATAATAAACTCATTAAGGCATGTTTAATCCCTGTTTCTCTCCTCCTCCCCATGGCTGTTGCTTACACAAAATCTTGTGATCCAATCAAATAAGAGCTTACAAAATGATACAGACAGAGGTGTCAAACAAAGATGGCAGAACACGTTTTTACCATTGAAATGACAATAAAACAAGTAATTTTTATCATTCATCAAACTAGTAATACATTAAAGAACAAAAAACTACATAATACTGCATGATGGGGTGTTTTATTTATAAGGTGCACAAATTATTGTTGCATAAGCTGTGAAAGGCTGTAAGGGTCTGATCAAAATTTGTAAGTCTGGGTCGGGAATGTTTTCGATCGAAATTTTATGAATCAATTTGTTGCCCCCGTGTATAAACCGACAGTCTTCTTTTGGAAAGTATTTCTAGACTTCAAAAGTCGGCTAATACACGGCAATATACAGTAGTCATCATATCTTGAGAATACACAGTGATTGCTGTATAAATAGAATATACTGAATGTGGATACTACCTGCCCACAAAATTGGGAAGTGCAGACCACAATCACCTTGCTTGCTGTAGATATTAATATGAGAGTATGTACCAATTGTGAACATAGTGTAATGATTTTTAATTTCAATTAAAGATAGTCTACGAACATGAGTTTAGCTTACACAAGTGTTAATTTTCAGTACTGTCCCATTTTTGCTGTCTCACTTCAAAACAAAAATACATCAGAGTTTTGTGTTCTCAGCTTGGGGAAAAGCAACATGACTGGCATCTGTGGACCTCAAGCTGTTGAGTGTAAAAGTTAGGTCTCCATTAATCAGGGTTCATTTTAAATGATTTAATTGTTTTAGCTGGCAGGCATTCATATATAGTTTTCCTATTTATACTAAGCATGTGTAAGGTACAAGAAAGAATAGATTCTGTAGTTCGTAATACCACTTTTGATATCCGAATAAATACATTCCAAAAGGTAATATTTATTGGAGATTTAGAGGATGAAATGACATTTTTAAATCATAATAATCTGCTATAATATGAACATATGATTTAGTACAAGACCGAAAGTAATCTGTTTTTGCATTGGTTTCTATTATTAGTCTCTGTTCCTGCAATTTTGATGGCACAAATGGTGTAAATGATATCCATTTGTTTCAGTTAACACAGAACGGGTTCAGCTAAGCAAACCAGTTGCTTAGTTGTCGGAATTCTGTGGAAATTAAATGTTGAGTGTGCTTTGTTACCTTCCTTCCTGTAGTGGAAGATAGGTGTGGATATTCTCAACTACACTTTCTGAAACACAGTTTATCTGTTATAGCATTTATACTAGGGAACTATGCAATTTTGCTCAATCTCTCTATTGATCAATTACTTTTGAAAACAACATAGTCTTGTTAATTGTTGTACTTTACGTTTTTGAGCATGTTTTTTGGCACCTGTACACATTTTAAAATCGTGCATGTATGTTTGCAAAATACAGAAAGGTTTGGGTTTTTTGTGTGTTTCATTTTCTCTCCATTTTGAGATCTTGCTTATTTTGTTGGCAGCTGGGACGATTACTGGGGCCCCCCTATGGGCCGGATGCCTCTTGGACCCCCAGGCCGTGGGATGAGACGACCTATGCCCCCTCCTAGAGGATTTGGTGGAGGTATGAATTTCAGTTTACTCCGATGTTTGTACTGTACAGTAGATGGCATGCTTGTTTTCTACTAGAGGTAGTTCTCATGTTTGGGAAATCTGTTTTCATTTTGGCTTTCATCTTCAAAATTGTGTGCAAAAAAAAGGAAAAAAACAACTTCCAAAAAAATGGCAGTTACATTTTTTGTTTAGAATCTTTGTTTGGTGGCTTTCTTTTCTAAGTGTTGCGTTTGAAATCGCCATGTTTTGAACTAAACTAAATTTCTGTAAAAATTGTTTCAGATCCATACTATGATGACTACTATGGCTATGACGACTTCGACTACTATGGTGGCTATGCCCCGCCACCCCCAAGAGCTCGGGGGCGTGGTGGTCCCCCTCCCCCAGTGGTTAGTAATTTGCAGTCTTTAGATCTGATTCATAAAATCATAAAATTTGGCGGTATTTAAATGTAGAAAACAACAAAATCCTATTCAAATGTGGCGATAAAAAAATTGGCGATTGTTAGCGCAATAAATATAAATTATTTTTAAAATTTACAAATTATGTAACTGCCGATGCTATCAGTATTTACTAATGATTGATAATTGGTAAATATTTGACAAACTTAATTTTGGTTGATTTTGCAGTTTATTACTGTATAGATGCTAATTGTGAATATAATTTATTCAAATCTTTTTTCACAGGCTATGCGTGGTCGTGGGGCCCCTCCCCGAGGTGGGCCCCGCGGTGGGCCAGGGGCGCGTGGGGGCCCTGGCCGCGGGCTCCGAGGGGCAAGAGGAGGACCAATGCCACGGGGCAGAGGAGCAAGTCCGCTGAGACCACCAAGAGGGGGAAAGAGGAAAGCGGGAGCAGACCTAAGTCAGGGTCAAACGAAGAGGAGGAATCTGGAAAGCTGGGGTAATCAGCCAATTCCTCAACAACCACTTGGCTCATATGGCGGAGGCTACGCTAATGACTCTGAGTGGTACCAGGATTCATACGGTCAAAACTGGGGATAAGATTTAAATCAAATGGACAAATTTTGTTAAAAACTTTTTGCTGTAATTGAAATTTTAAAATTCTGACTGGCTGTATTGTCATGAACTTGTTATTCACATATAATCCTTTTTGTACATACGCCATTCATCACTGGATTGGAGAAATGTGAATGATAAAATTGATTTGTGGCCTCTGCAAGGAATCTCAACGGGATACATAACTTCATAACTGTGACAAGACCTAATATCAGCAGGTCCACAACAGTTGTCAACTGTTTATAAGAAAAGTGTAAATGGGGTCGCAGACAGCACATGAAACAAGAACAAATCATGAAGTAATTTTAAAATTGCATGAAAAACGGTTTCAAAAATTATGTTGTCAATTTGTGCTTGAAAACTTTGATTTAGTAGCGCATTTATTTCATCCCTGCTGTAAAGTTGGGGACTTGTCAATCATGTTGTATCATCTTGACAAAATGAAATGAAATGTTCATTTTGTCTCATAGCATTCACATACAACTTCATACATAGAACATAACTACCAACTTTTGGAATAGTGGTTTTTAGTGTATTGTATTTTTTCTTTGGCATTTTAATCATTTTTTATGGATTTCCAAATTGTAAAACTAAAATTGGAAAATAAAGTCTCAGTTTTATGTGTAGCTGTCTAAATTTTAAGATCTTTGTTGTTTGTTCTATACATAGACAGATTGGTGTTTACTATTGGTAAGGGGTTCCTTACCTGACCCCTAATTCTTGGTCAACATTGCAGGGTGTTCTTTATCTTTGAAAATAGGAGGCTTGTTTGAGAAAATAACAGCTATACTGAATGGTACAGAGGTTTATAACTGTAACCGTGAAAAATAGCACAACCAGGTGTGCAGAAATGGAAAATGTCGCAAGCCCACTGGACCAGAACCAACTAAAATTTACTAGCCCACCAGACTTTCTACTAGTCCATCAGCCTATATTATTAACAATATCATAATATACTTTCGTCACTTCAAATGATTTCGATATTTTTTTCTTTCTTTTTTTTTAATGACCAAAAAATTAAGGACATTTTGTAAATATAGCAAACGAAAACCTTGACTGACAAATAAATAAATTTTGAAATACTCTGATAAATACCACAGTTTTTCACAATTATTTTACATAGATTTACAAAATTCAAGTGAGGTCCCAAAAGTGTTGATGGAGCAGTCTATTCAGAACACAACGCAGATTCAATACAAAAACAAAATATAACAAAAAGACAGATCGCCCGTCGGACTGGTAGTTGCATTTTTAAACTGCTGTCAGAATTTTTACTCATTTGGCGACTGGGCGAGTACTTTCTGCAGTCCTGACAACAATTGACACCTGCCACACCAACTAATGAACACACTACATTGATTGGTGGGATTTTCCTAACTGGAATTAAAATCATGACACATATTTTGCGATCCTAGTAATCTCTTTAAAACACTTGGGTCTTGGCAGGAATTGTGGAACTTGGTATGTGTTAACTTGTTGGGGTGGGTGGGAGGGGGTAATATTTTAATGTTGATACTAGTGTAATACATGTCAATTGTTTACAGTTGGTGTACATGGTACTTTGCATTTGGTAGAAGATTGAAAGCGGTAGCATCTGAAGTCTCTATTACTTCATTATTCATGCCGAGACAAACTTGAAAATTTCAGGGGTGGATCCAGTATTTTGTGAAGGCCCATTTTAGTTTTTTGTAGGCAAGATTGCAAAATATGGAGGGTATATTCCCATGGAAAATTCTGAAATAAAGATTCTCATGGATGTCTTCAGTGCATTTTAGTGGTGGTTATTATGATTTTTTTTTTTAATAGCACTTCAAACTGATAGTTTAATTTAACCCTCCTCCACTTGATTTTGACATTCTCGAAAAAATCAGCAACGTTTCCTTAACCATTAGATCGTTTATATGCATTTTAGCATATTACTGCCTTTCATGTACCAGTCGGATGTGTTGACTTGTGATAGATGACACCACTTGCAGGCCTTGACCGTAAGTTTTTCCAGTGGTAGCCCACCGGGCTACCAGGTTATAAAATCTAATAGCCCTTCGTAAAAATTGGTAGCCCCACAAAGTTCTTTAAAAGAAAAAAGAAAAATTATTTATTTTTATTTAAATGTGATAAATATTAATTTTGTAAACAATAATTTGACAATTTACATAGGTAGCCTAGAATGAAATAAACTGCGATTGAATTATTATTTAGTTTAGACTTCAGCTGCAGCAAATGGTCTTGTTCATCATACAAAGCGTTTGTTGTAAGTAGGCGTAAAAACAATGGGCCGTGTTGTTGATTGTCATTAATGACCCAAATGAAAATTCCATGACCCGTACGAACCAGGTATATCTGGCCGCTGGATTACATCAAATTATTTGTTTTGGTCAGCTATGTTTAAAAAAAAATCCTACCACTGGTAAATATACTCCTTTATTTCACTAAATCATATTGCGCAACCGCCACCTGTGGGTCACACTAGGGTAGCAATTAACAGTTCAGGGACTCCCGACAGCAGAGCGCGCGCACATGAAAGGTGGAATTTCAGACACGTCTTGTTTATTGTCGAGTGACTGGACATGACAAAACATTTGTTAGCCCGGCGGACTACCAGGGTTAAGACAGCTGGTAGTCCGCGTGAGAAATCGGTATGGTCGAACCCTGCACTTAGCAAAGAATCGGGACGTAGCCAGTGGTAAAGTGTTCGCTTGATGCGAGGTCGGTTTGGGATGGATCCCTGTCGGTGGGCCCAACGGGCTATTTCTCTCCAGCCAGTGCACCACGATGGTATACCAAAGGCCGTCGTATGTGTTATCCTGTCTATGGGATGGTGCATATAAAAGATCCCTTGCTGCTAATCGAAAAGAGTAGCCCATGAAGTGGCGACAGTGGGTTAGAGAGGAAACCCAAATTATATCTGTGTGGTCCTTTACCATATGTCCGACGCCATATAACCGTAATTAAAATGCGTTGAGTTGCGTCGGTAACATTTCCTTCCTTCCACCTAGCAAAGTTTGTTGTAGTGTGCTGGTGCAACATAAAACAGAATTTGTTATTTATATATCTTTCTTACTTTCTGTCTGCAATGAGAAGGGCAAACGATCACTCATGCTTCCCACGACAATTGCCTGGAAAGGCGAGATTGTTCATTGAGCACCATTCAATTTTTGTTTGTTTTCAGCTCGTTATTTTTTTTTTATCCGGGGTTGCAAACTTTGTACCCTTGAGCATTTTAAAACTAATATTTCTGATATTTTATCATCTATGACAAAACTTTTGATGAATACTGACGTCCACAATGAACTTCACAAGACTTGAAATTATATTGTTGAAAACCAACAAACGGTACGGTGGCATATGAAAGTATATTGAAGTTCCAATATTAAACGTGACAATGCACTTCACGTGTTTGTGAGGTGGTTTCATAATTGATAAGCGCTCGCCGGATGCCTGATCGCTCCGTCGGTGGGACCGTTGGGCTATTTTTCGTTCCAGCCAGTCCTCCACAACTGGTGTAACAAAGACTGTGGTATGTACTATCCTGTCTGTGGGATGGTACATATAAAATATCCCTTGCTGCTAATCGAAAAGAGTAGCCCATGAAGGAGCGACATTGGGTTTCCTCTTAATATCTGTGTGGCCCCTAACCATATGTCCGACGCTATATAATTGTAAAGAAAATGTGTTGAGTGCGTTGTTAAATAAAACATTTCCCATATTTATGAAATTATTCAAATTTTATGGATGTAAAGTTTCTTTTGGATGTCAGTATTTTGGTGAGTCAATGAATTGGTTCAACGCCAGCTGAAATGAAACGTCACAGCATCTTTTAAATCCAAGATGGCCTCTACAATAGCAGCTAGAAAAGTTGGTGATCGAGTGTTGTGGGTCTAGGAATTAATTCATAGCATCTTGCTAACAGATATTGCATTATTAATTAAATCAAAGATAACCATAAAAACGGCCACCCAACTAATAAGCAGTCCTATATTTCTATTTTGCCTTCAGGCAATAATTTATACTTAAAATACAGGATTTTAGTGTGCTTGTAATTCAATTCTTGCATTAACTGACGGAGGGTGAAACGGGTAAAATGTCATCCCCCAAAATTATTATTTTCGTATTTGTTTTGCAGATTTAATACTTTATAAGTTGACCTTTTGACAAAATTATCATTACTGTATGATTTTCTTAACCCTAACCTTAAACCTAACCCCCAGACCCCCTGTCGACTGCGAGTGCATTTAACACGCATACTAAAAACTCAATTCCATATTGCTAGACCCCAAAACAAATTTCTGGGAGTGATCCATGATCTATGGGCCTACCGACGGGGATCGATCACAAACCGACCACGCATCAGGCAAACGCTTTACCACTGTGTCTAGCCCGAATACTTTGTTGGTAAGAGAGAGATAGACGGACATTTGGACACTCTATTAACTGTCCAAATGTCTGTCTAGCTCTCTTAATATCGTTAGAGTACTCGGGCTACACTTTGTCAAGTAGCCTTGTGCTTGAAACATGTATGGGGAAGGAAATGTTTGATTTAACGACGCATTCAACACATTTTATTTACGGTTATATGGCGTCAGACATATAGTTAAGGACCACACAGATATTGAGAGAGGAAACCCGCTGTCGCCACTTCATGGGCTACTCTTTTCGATTAGCAGCAAGGGATCTTTTATATGCACCATCCCACAAACAGGATAGTACATACCATGGCCTTTGATATACCAGTCATAGTGCACTGGCTGGGATGAGAAATAGCCCAATGGGGTACCTGTAAAAAAAGGTGCGAAACTAGGGGTGTTGTAAAAACATCTGGTTATGGGCCTACGGAAAATGAGCCATGAAAGGTACCATTTTCTTCAGTTGTAGTACAGGGGCCTTTCACAAATTCACAAAGGTCTCTTAGGCTCTGCTAGACAACAAAGCATCCTCTTTGTAAGTCTTTTTGCACTGCACTGCGATATCGCAAAGTTGCGAGAGTTTAGTGAATTAGGCTCCTGATATTTATGGGTCATAGTTTGCTTGATATATCGCATGTATTGTTTTTAAACACAAACGTTAACATGGTCGCCTATGGGATTTTATTTGGTATAGTACATCCTGCCTGTGGAGTGTCGGCAGTATATTCTTTTGCCGTAGTCATTTTCTTAGTTTCTAACTTTTACTTTCAAGGTGTTTTTCCCTCTGTTGTTCTATTTTACCATTAAAGTCTAATTATGGGGTTTTGGGCAGACCACAAGTGATCTTATAATGTTAAAATTAATCAATTCAAATCGGACATGTACGTCCGTCACACAGTTTATGTACGTCCGTCACACTATTTACCAAGTATTAGTTAGGTCCAGTTACTTTGCTGCATTGTAAGATGTTTCCGACTAATAAAATATTTCTACGATTAAACTTACATATTAAATATATTTTCTTGTTTAGAATATCAGTGTCTCTATATTCAATGTGTTTCTGGTCATCTCAATATTTGTAAGACGCCCAAACTGGATTTTGCCTTCAAATAATTTCGTACGTACGAAAAAATAAGTTTTAGAAAATAAAATGAAATTTAACCTAGTACAAGAAAAGAATCCGGAAAAATTCTCTTCTTAACCGTGTAAGAAGTTTTAGACTATTAACTACTCAGTTGCCCCCCCCCCCCCCCCCCCCCCCCCCCCCCCCCCCAAACAAAAAAAAAACAAAACAAATTCCTAGCTACGGCCCTACAAGTATTTTAAGCTACATATTCTTGTGAACTGTGAGTAAAAAACAAAATATTAATTCAAATTTCAAATCAGTATATTGATCGCCTTTCAACGCATATTCTGCCCCTCCATCCTCAGATTTGGGATGGGGACAGCCCCCTCTTCCGACACCTATATTGGGTTTCTTTATTTTGTTTCGTTTCTTTTGTGCTTTGTAATGAACTTTGTAATGCTTTGTAATGAACTTCAATTACTCTACTATGCCGAATATTATTGGCTTTTGTATATATGTATTTTTGTTATATCCACTCGTTGTATTTCAGTATTAATGTATTTATATAATTTAACTATTCATATACTATATTATTTACTATTTAATGTTCTCCTGTAAACCCTGTCCTGTCTTGTCACATATTATATTATGTAATTATTCATGTTTCCCCATATGCCTAACGGCCTGGGTGTAATAAAGTTCTGTTCTGTTCTGTCACGCTAAACACAGACTACAAGTATGTCAGTATCCTGTTAAAAGTACAAATCGGTCATCGCCAAGTCTGCCGTTAGTGCAAGAGAGTGCACAAACGTGTATCGAGTACTGTTAGGTTATCGCACAGGGAAGAGTCGGGCTAGTCCATTTCAAGAACAACGGGTTGAATGGATCAGCGACTTTTTTTACACTTCTGTAATGGCAATAGTGGGATGATCTACTGACCTTAACCGATACAAGATTACGACATGGATGTAGCCCTTAAACGCCGATTTGTACAGATGTGGACTTACCACAGACCCTTCATGTAACTGTGGATACAGATTAGAAAACAATATCCTTTTTTTCTTACAGTGTAAACAATATGAACAACAGACTGATCCTATGTAATTCCTTACAGCTTTTTCAACCAATAGATTTACAATTACTGTTATATGGTAGAAGCACATTAAGCGATGCCAATAATAAAGAAATATTTACTTATGTTCAAATATATATTTATATATATATAAAACCTCATCGTTTTGATTAATAAAGTATTATTTAAATTACCATAAGGATTATTTGTAAATGTGATAACGAATTTAACTGCACGTGATGTACTATTTCCTTCAAATTCTTTTGTATATAATACATTTCCTTACACTGGTTATCCTTGAATGTATACATGTAGTTTATATTTACAGCTATGTAATATAGGTCGCCAAGTATATTGTATGAATATAGAAGAGGGCCTCGTAAGTTGTCAAACTTGTGCCCAACTCTTTTGTTCTTTGTACAATAAAATATGTTTGCAATCAAAAACCGACAGGATGAGTCGAATCTTGAGTGGTCATTTCAGGGCCGGTTCCATGGGCGGATCCAGGAAATATTTTTTTTGGGGGGGACCAAAAAAAGAAGGGCACATTGACTCGTCAAAAGGGCACCTTACTACAAGTTTTGATATTTACAATTAATATGAATTCCTACAGTTCTACGTCATAATATACTAGCAATAATGAAGTAAATTGGCGTCACTCGCGTTAGAACCTCAATGGGGCCCCATTGAGACTCAATAACACAGACACATATCTGCAAGCTTGCGCATGTACACGAAAATCTTGATTTCATTTATCTACAATATAATTATTGTTTACTTAAAAAAAAAAAAATTCTACAAACAAAAAGGGCACTTGGACATTTTGAGGGCACTTGAACAATTTTTGGGGGGGACGCGTCCCCCTGGTCCCCCCCCCCCCCTTGGATCCGCCCATGGGTTCCATAATCGATCAATCAGGAGGGGAGGTTATTTTTATGTTAAAACGAAACTTTAGTTATATATAATATAAAGTTAAAGTTTGTTTTATTCAACGACACCACTAGAGTAATTTGATTTATTAATCATCAGCTGGTATAGTCTTAGAGAGGAAACTCGCTACATTAGTAGCAAGGGATCTATTATATGTAACATCCACATATAGGATAGCACATTATCCTTACTATACCAGTCGTGGTGAACTGGCTGCAAGGAGAAATAGCCTAATGGGCACACCGACGGGGTATATAATATATACTGAACAAAAAAAGAAACTTCCGATTTGTACATATAGTATTTGTTGTGTTAAAGGTAGGGTCAACTCAAACAAGAGCCTTATGTGTTGGAAAGATGCATACCCGGACCAACAACACATACTGACACTTTAGCAAATGAAAAAACGCGTAATTTTAGAGTTAATAAAAAACCATGATTATTCCTGCTAACTGGAGGCAGCCATTTTGTTTCGTTTTTGTGACGTCCGGTGGGATAGCTTGGGGCGAAGTGACGTCAGCTCCTGACTATCTCCTGTATGTACAGTGTAAACAAAAGCAGTAATTTTCGACAAGGCGCTTCTCTTTGATCAACCTGACTTGTAAAACAGCATAAATGACGTAATAATATAATAAAATATTTAACTAAATATATTTTAAGTTGCAATAACGGTTATAGTATTTTTCTCTGTTTAATAATCCAAAGGAAAAATGTACATTATTAGGCCTATTGATATGCTACGTTGGAGCAAAAACGACAACCTACGATACCCAAGTGATAATTTTCTTTTCTTTGGGACTACGTAATTGGTCAGTTCTTTGGTTTTAGATGGAAATGTCTACTTAATCAATAGTTTTAAAGAACTATTTACAGTAATAAACCATGTCCATTACAATTTTAGGGGCGACAGGTAATATTCCACAATACCGGTATGTATTTTTGTGTCTAGACAGCGTCAATTAATTGGCTCGTCTAGTTACCAATCAAATACACACCTGCCAATCAGGAATCACAGGTAGAAGCAACTAACAGCATAGACCAATTAACTAAGAAAACACTCCGTGTATCATTTCAGTACGTAGGTTAATGCATGGACAAAACATTGTTAATTGTTTCGACTTGTGTAGCCACTTTGACAATGGTATTTTATTTTGTATTGAAAAATAATATATATAGTGCTGGATATACTTATTGCTGGCTTATTGGGATGTGTATTATTACAGAACATTGCAATGTATGACTATTTATTATCCCGCAAAAACCAGGTAGATTGTTTTTCTCTAGTTCTAAGGCTCATTCCTGACGTGACGCGTTAAGTATTACGTAACCACCAGCTCCCAGAGGGCGTACTCACTGAGATGGTACAAAATGGCTGCGCCCGTTATATATAATAGCCGTTACATTTAACCGTTTTATTAATTAACTATACAATTATACGTGTTGATATTAAGCAATAATGTGCATTATATATCGTTGAATATACATACCAGGCCAAATGCCTTAATTGTCCTCTCCTGTGTAATGAAATTATATAGGTAGTATTAGCCTTGAGCTGTATTATCAGGATTCATGAATTTTATCGATTATTTTTGCACTGTTAATCGTCGACAACGTGAAATTCAATTTGCACGTGCATGCATGGTTCGACATGTCCCGTGTAGTATTCGGTCAATTTGTTTTACTTGTCTTACTGACATTGTTGTCAAGTGAACGACAACCGCTTCAAAATTTGTAAAAAAAATTAACGTTTTTTACATTGTAGCATTTTTAGTATGCCAAGAATACCCAATAATTTACGCGAACCGGCGATTGGCATGCTTGATGCTGCCATGTCGACAGAAGACGGTGCAAGGCATGTTGGGAGTTCTAGTCGAGCGATACGAAATCTTGGCGTAAGATTTCGAACCACAGGAAGCACCAACGACTTGCCACGTCACGTCGTGGACGTCCGCGTGTTACAACGCGTGGTCAATCGATTCCAAACTGCCACTGCTACTGCTGCTAACACACCTGGGCTTCATAATAACCGAATAAGTGAACAAACTGTTCGTAATCGTCTGCGGGAGAACGGTTTACATGCACGACGTCCTTACGTCGGATGCGTTTTAACGCAACGTCATCGTCTAAATCGTCTTAATTGGGCACGTGTACACACTCGTTGGATACGGCGACGCTGGAATACCGTTCTTTTTTCGGATGAATCCAGATTTTCTTTACAACGTGGTGATGGCAGGGTGCGCGTCTACTGCAGGAGAAATGAACGCTATGCTGACTGTTCTTGAACGAGATCGTTTCGGGGGTGGTGGTTCTGTCATGGTTTAGGCAGCCATTGCCCATGATTATCGTTCACCACTAGTCGTCATTGATGGCAATTTAAATGCTCAACGTTACCGCGATGACATTCTCGCTCATCACGTCATTCATCTGTTCCATAACAACGCCAACATCTCGATTTTTCAGCATGATAGTGACACCTCTCATAGAGCTAGAGACACTGTAAATTTTCTTAGGACAAATAACATTGATTTCATTGATGACTGGCCTGCTAAAAGTTCTGATCTCAACCCCATCGAGCATGTCTGGGATAGTCTGGACAGACGATTGAGGCTTTTTGTCTTCTGTCAGTTATATTTGGTTACGGTGAATTAATGGAGTGGATCACCCAGTGGTGAGGATAGGGGTGCTAGCATAGAAACAAAGAAAGAAAGAAATGTTTTATTTAACGACGCACTCAACACATTTTATGTACGGTTATATGGCGTCAGACATATGGTTAAGGACCACACAGATTTTGAGAGGAAACCCGCTGTCGCTACTTCATAGGCTACTCTTCCGATTAGCAGCAAGGGATCTTTTATTTGCGCTTCCCACAGGCAGGATAGCACAAACCATGGCCTTTGTTGAACCAGTTATGGATCACTGGTCGGTGCAAGTGGTTTACACCTACCCATTGAGCCTTGCGGAGTACTCACTCAGGGTTTGGAGTCGGTATCTGGATAAAAAAATCCCATGCCTCGACTGGGATCCGAACCCAGTACCTACCAGCCTGTTGACCTATGACCTAACCATGACGCCACCGAGGACGGTGCATAGAAACAAACAAATAAAGCCACAAAATACCACAACTCCTCTCCAAAAAGAAAAGAAAGAAAAAAACACGACATCAACGCCACCACACCAACCCTCAACCGCGTCAAACAACCAGCGAATTAGGCCTGAGGGGCCATTCAAATATTACGTTCCTCTCGAGGGGTGGGTGTTAGCCCGAGTAGGCCTACTCTGACAGTAAAGAGCTAGACGGATTAAAAAAAAAAAAAAATATATATATATATATATATATAGTACTCAAAAGAATTTATGGGTCAGACGATATTTTCGACATTATTTTCTGAATGTCAATTATATTAGCTAGACCATAATGTCTTTCTAGCTAGTATTTATTACCAAACCATACCAATAGAAAATCTTGGTGAAAGCACGTCATTATGATGTGGAAAACACGACCGATACGTAATTTTAGAAGAGGTGTGTGGCCTTGGTGTATAAAAATACCAAATATTGCGTTACGTAATTGTTGAACGGTCCCCATGCTCCCTATTTCCCTGTCTCCATCACACGCCTATCGTTTTTGATAGGTAATAAATATAATGTCATACTTTATGATGGCTATATACATGTAGGTGGCTGTTCGCCACATGATGGGGTTTTGAAGACAAACTGCGAGGTCGCTAACGAGTATTGGTTTCGTTTTTTCCCTTTTCTATCACCACCATCGCCCGTCTTTGACACATTTTCCAGGGAATCCCCCAGCTGAAGGCGAAAATATGTAGTATTTTCCCTAAAGATACACATATGGATTGTGCCCGCCCCTCCCCGCACTAGAAATTGTGCCCCTCCCCACTTATTATAGCCTAACGTTCCTACAAGCCTGCCAAGAAAAACGTGCTTGAACCTTTAGTGGATGTAAATCTGAACGACAAAACTGTATTCCCTGATCAAACCCGTATTCCCTGATCAAAACCGTATTCCCTGATCAAAACCGTATCTCTGCATAAGGGAGAGTCGAAAGGACTTGAAGCAAAGTCCTGGTTGCGTCCATGATCCATTATCAGGTGCTTGTTCTTAGCACGATGCCGTGTCAAATGGCTGATTGACTGATTTTTATAAATATATATTTTTTTATTATTAAATATGTTTTAACTTTCGTTGAACAACTATCGCTGAGAATTCGGAAGGGTGTACCCATGACAGACATGCTTTAACTTTAAATGGATATGAGCATGTGTCAAATAGACCTCTATCGCATTCCTATTGCGCATGCGCGCGAAGAGTATCGTCCCTTGCCGAATTCGACTATCCAGGCTATTTACAACTTGGGGGGGGGGGGGGGGGGGGGGGGCATGATAGACAGTTGTCATGAGCGATGTAAGTAGATTCGTAGGAGATGGGGAATCTCTAGCGACTAATGTACATATTTACATTGGAATGATTTAAGACCAAAAGCAGTGAAACATTAACTTAGACGAAGTTTCTGGAGCCGCCTGTCAAGGGTTTTAACAAAGCAAAATTAAAATATTTATACAATAAAATGAAAATAATTGGAATGTATTTGCTACTTTTAACAATTAGAATTATAGTTATATTCACGCGGATTTCTAGTGATGTTTAATTAAAATTTAATAAAAATATGCCTCCCCTACCGTCTAAAAAAAACAACAAAATCCGTATCTCACATAGACCTTTATCACAGCTATATTTTCACCTTATCGTTACATTAAAAAGGACAGTCATTCGATGCTACATGTCTTATCTGCACATTATTTATTTATTTATTTATTTATTTGCGTATTTCTTTCTTTCTTTCTTTCTTTTCTCTCTTTTATTTACTCTTCACTACAATTAATATCGAACACATACAACTTCATTTGAAATATCTGGTATTTATTTATTTACTTATTTATTTATTTTATTTTTTATTTTATTTTTAAATTTTTCCTGTATTTACTTTTGACTATAATTTATATGAGACGCATACAACTTCAAGTCTGCCGAGCATATACATTATGTTTATTCCTAATCTATGATATTGACGATAACGAAACACACTAGGGTAATGACCTCTTTATCGTATAATCTCAAACTTAAAACAACGTATTTTTTGTAAACTGTATATATACCAGTTAACCATCGATCGATATATTCAAATGGTGTATGGATATGTGATGCGGTGTCGTATTGAATGGGAACGACGTCGGATATTCTTACATCAAAATAAACTAGCGCATGATGTTTTTTTTTTTTTGTAGTTTTTGTGTGTGTGTGTGTGTGTGTGTGTGTGTGTGTGTGTTGTTGGGTTTTTTTGTTGTTGTTTTGTTTTGTTGTTGTTGTTGGGGTGTTTTTTTTGGGGTGGGGGGGGGGGGTTCTGAACACTGGACAACTTTCAAAGTAAAGTTGCTATTGACGTGTTTTTGACGACTATTGATGCATACGTCCATTCTGGAGTGTCACCGTAGTACGTCTGCTTAAATATCAATACACAGCGCCGATATCTTGATTAATTTATAGTTATCAAATTCTGAAAGTATGGGATCTGAATTTATTATTATTTTTTTTTTTTTATTGGCCTAACTCTTCTTTTTATTTCACCGTTTTAATTATTTCGGCTTAAATTCAGACTTGTCCATCGTCCGAGACATAATACTTCATATGTTTGCTTCCAACATTCAAACGAAGTACCTTTTGACTGTGCATAATAAACCCTCTTGAGTTTATAATAAATTGACCATCCTGAGTTTGTAGCCATATTATTAAGTTGTCGTCTAATTAATCTCTTATAAATAAACCTTACATGTTTCTTAGGCTACATATTCTTGCAGCAAATATATATATACTACTCAAAAGAATTTAAGGGTCAGACGATATTTTCGACATTATTTTCTGAATGTCAATTATATTAGCAAGACCATAATGTCACGCATGGTATTGTTCCAATTTGACGAAAGTGGGTCTAAGCAACCCATAAATGAATTAAAATCCACTGTCATTGACACTGTCGACTAGTTATAATGGCGAAAACATGCTTACATTTGCACGTAAATTAGGGCGAAAGCGAAAGGTCTGCTAAGTGCCCATAACTTGCTTTTTCACAAAGCGCTTCATTTGCACGCTTTGCACGTGTATTCCATGTTCCCACTGCTGAATTTCCGTATAATTGGAGCTTGCGTTTGTGTACGGTGCACACTCCAAATTCGACATTGGTACGACTTCAACTGACTATCGAAGATCGAGGAAGGGCTATTGCTTGGCTTCAGGATGGCAATACGCAAAGAAATGTTGCTCTAAGACTTGCTGTCAGTCAGAGTGTCGTTGGCCGACTGTGGCAACGGTACCAAGCAACGAATTCTGTTCGAAATCGTCCACGTTCGGGAAGACCCCGAAGCACTACAAATAGAGAGGACCGCTACATCACCAATATGGCTCTACGTCAACGCACAACCACTGCACGCCGATTACGTGACAATATGCGGAGTGCGACTGGAACTCGAGTGTCTGATCAAACCATAGAGAGGACCGCTACATCACCAATATGGCTCTACGTCAACGCACAACCAATGCACGCCGATTACGTGACAATATGCGGACTGCGACTGGAACTCGAGTGTCTGATCAAACCATACGCAGTCGTCTGAGACCCAATAATCTACGCTGCTGTCGCCAGGCTGTTCGACCACCACTCCTACCACGTCACAGAACGGCCAGACGTCACTGGTGCACGCTTCATCTGCGGTGGCAACGTGTTCAGTGGGGTCGAGTGATGTTCACTGATGAGTCCAGGTTTAGTCTCCAGTTCAACGACGGTCGGGTTCGTGTCTACAGACGTCCTGGGGAGCGCTTCGCTGACGTTAACGTTAGACAACGTCACCGGTTCGGTGGTGGCATCTCTATCCACCACAGGACCCCCATCTATGTGGTGGATGGCAATCTGAATGAAATCCGCTATCTGAATGAGATTATCCGGCCGTTGGTTCTCCCAGGCCTTCAGCAGATTGGCGGCGGGGCAGTTCTGCAGGATGACAATGCCAGACCCCACCGCGCCAGGGTGGTAACGGACTTTCTCAGACAACAAGGTATCGCCAGGATGGATTGGCCAGCATATTCGCCTGACTTGGCCCCAATAGAGCACGCCTGGGACGAATTAGGCAGGAGAGTTCGGGATAACCATGCCCCTCCGGCCAACCTTCATGATCTGGTTCAACTTCTTATGGCAGAGTGGCAGGCCATTCCCCAAGAGTTCTTCAGACGTCTGATCAACAGCATGAGGCAACGATGTGTCGAGTGTATTCGCGCCAGGGGTGGATTCACACACTATTAAACGAATGTTCTAATGTGTAAAATCAATGTTTGACAACCTTCAACTTTGTCAGCATGTCATGTGACTTTCTTGTATACAGTGACGTTTATTTGTAGTTTTTTGTAAATATGGAACAATAAAAAAAAAAATTGGTGTAGTTTACATCAGCAGTCTAATACACTCTGAAACTTATTTGGTTATAAATTTTTGACCCTTAAATTCTTTTGAGTAGTAATATATAGTTTTGTTTATAAACGCTCTGTCACGATAACAATGTTCAGTGTAGGTAGTTATAGGTAGACGTATACACACACACATTTTAAATCTAGTTGAATATTTTGGTGTGTGTGTGCGTGTGTGTGTGTGTGTGTGTGTGGTCTAGCGTTACAGGGGTTGGGGAAGGCGTCTAATTTTGATAAAAATAACGTTCCATAATGTTTGAACAGCCGCTAATTGCGTAAGGAATCAACCAATAGACCTCTTTCGCATTCCACTGCGCATGTGCGCGTAGTGGGGGAAATCGTGGACGCTAACTGTGAACTCGCGCGAGATCTCGTAAAAATAGCCCTGCTTACAAATTTGGGGGGGGGGGGGGGCATGGACAATGGGAGGCTACACAATAAGAATGTGAATTAGCTCTATTATTAATTATTCTATCAATAGGAACCCAAAACGTCTGTAAAAATTCAACAAATACTTATTGGAGACGTTTGTGTCTTATTGCTTATCACGAAATAAAAAATATTTTGTTGTTACGCAACGCCCGAGAAACTATCATTTCGGATTGTACACAAACCATATCGGATATGGGCTTAAATAATAACGTGTGTGGGTGTGCGCGCGTGTATGTATGTAAGTATGTATGCAGATATTTATTGTGTTTAACGTGATTTAAATATTTATAAAGCATCATACGGATAACTAAAACACGTCAATAGCAACTTTACTTTGAAAGTTGTCCAGTGTTCAGAACCCCCCCCCAAAAAAAAAAAAAACCCACCCCAACAACAACAAAACAAAACAACAACAAAAAAACCCCAACAACACACACACACACACACACACACACAAAACAAACAAAAAACAACAACAACATCATGCGCTAGTTTATTTTGATGTAAGAATATCCGACGTCGTTCCCATTCAATACGACACCGCATCACATATCCATACACCATTTGAATATATCGATCGATGGTTAACTGGTATATATACAGTTTACAAAAAATACGTTGTTTTAAGTTTGAGATTATACGATAAAGAGGTCATTACCCTAGTGTGTTTCGTTATCGTCAATATCATAGATTAGGAATAAACATAATGTATATGCTCGGCAGACTTGAAGTTGTATGCGTCTCATATAAATTATAGTCAAAAGTAAATACAGGAAAAATTTAAAAATAAAATAAAAAATAAAATAAATAAATAAGTAAATAAATAAATACCAGATATTTCAAATGAAGTTGTATGTGTTCGATATTAATTGTAGTGAAGAGTAAATAAAGGAGAGAAAAGAAAGAAAGAAAGAAAGAAAGAAATACGCAAATAAATAAATAAATAAATAATGTGCAGATAAGACATGTAGCATCGAATGACTGTCCTTTTTAATGAAACGATAAGGTGAAAATATAGCTGTGATAAAGGTCTATGTGAGATACGGATTTTGTTGTTTTTTTTAGGCGGAAGGGGAGGCATATTTTTATTAAATTTTAATTAAACATCACTAGAAATCCGCGTGAATATGACTATAATTATAATTGTTAAAAGTAGCAAATACATTCCAATTATTTTCATTTTATTGTATAAATATTTTAATTTTGCTTTGTTAAAACCCTTGACAGGCGGCTCCAGAAACTTCGTCTAAGTTAATGTTTCACTGCTTTTGGTCTTAAATCATTCCAATGTAAATATGTACGTTAGTCGCTAGAGATTCCCCATCTCCTACGAATCTACTTACATCGCTCATGACAACTGTCTATCATGCCCCCCCCCCCCCCCCTCCCAAGTTGTAAATAGCCTGGATACAGTCGAATTCGGCAAGGGACGATACTCTTTGCGCGCATGCGCAATATGAATGCGATAGAGGTCTATTTGACACATGCTCATATCCATTTAAAGTTAAAGCATGTCTGTCATGGGTACACCCTTCCAAATTCTCAGCGATAGTTGTTCAACGAAAGTTAAAACATATTTAATAATAAAAAAATATATATTTATAAAAATCAGTCAATCAGCCATTTGACACGGCATCGTGCTAAGAACAAGCACCTGATAATGGATCATGGACGCAACCAGGACTTTGCTTCCAGACCTTTCGACTCTCCCTTATGCAGAGATACGGTTTTGATCAGGGAATACGGTTTTGATCAGGGAATACGGGTTTGATCAGGGAATACAGTTTTGTCGTTCAGATTTACATCCACTAAAGGTTCAAGCACGTTTTTCTTGGCAGGCTTGTAGGAACGTTAGGCTATAATAAGTGGGGAGGGGCACAATTTCTAGTGCGGGGAGGGGCGGGCACAAGCCATATGTGTATCTTTAGGGAAAATATTAGATATTTTCGCCTTCAGCTGGGGGATTCCCTGGGAAATGTGTCAAAGACGGGCGATGGTGGTGATAGAAAAGGGGAAAAAACGAAACCAATACTGGTTAGCGACCTCGCAGTTTGTCTTCAAAACCCCATCATGTGGCGAACAGCCACCTACATGTATATAGCCATCATAAAGTATGACATTATATTTATTACCTATCAAAAACGATAGGCGTGTGATGGAGACAGGGAAATAGGGAGCATGGGGACCGTTCAACAATTACGTAACGCAATATTTGGTATTTTTATACACCAAGGCCACACACCTCTTCTAAAATTACGTATCGGTCGTGTTTTCCACATCATAATGACGTGCTTTCACCAAGATTTTCTATTGGTATGGTTTGGTAATAAATACTAGATAAAAAAGCATCCGTTAAAGAACAAAATAGCAATGATTCGGTGCATTTTACTTTATAATAAAACAAATTAGCCATGATACCCCCTTCTCCCTAGAGTAGAGCGGTCCGTAATTATTTTAGATGATCCCATATAATTTAAGCATGTTCAAACGTTTCAGTATTTTCATGATTACAATTTCAGTACAACTTATTTAACACAAAATCGTGCTGAAGATGTATATTTATATATGTAGGAGTACACAACAGCAATAGTAAACAAATAAAAAGCTGTGGACCTGTCGAGTGAAACCCCCGCCTGTTGCCGACCACGGTCGGGCTGCTGGTGTTCTCTTGCATCTGTCAGTGTAGACGATCCCGTCCCACCCCATCCCTTTCCTGTCCTGGATGGAGTAGTCGGAACCTGTGCCCATGACAGGCGTGCGCTAAAACAGCTTACTCTGAATGTGCACGTTAAGCCCTATGACCTGACCTAACCTGAGGAAGAGTGGGAGATTTGTTCAACGCCTTTAGATATGAGAGTTTAAGACATGTTTTGTTTAATGACACCACTAGAGCACATTGATTTATTAACCACTGGCTATTGGATGTCAAACATTTGGTAATTTTGACAGTCTTAGAGAGGAAAAATTTGTTTACCATTAGTAGCATGGGATCTTTTATACCAGTCTTTGATGTACCAGTCGTTGTGCACTGCCTGGAACGACAAATAGCCCAATGGCTTCTCGGACATGGATCGATCCCAGTCGTCCCATCCCAGATATGACAGTGGTGCACTGCCTGGAACGAGAAATAGCCCAATGGGTTCTCGGACATGGATCGATCCCAGTCGTCCCATCCCAGATATGACAGTGGTGCACTGCCTGGAACGAGAAATAGCCCAATGGGTTCTCGGACATGGATCGATCCCAGTCGTCCCATCCCAGATATGACAGTGGTGCACTGCCTGGAACGAGAAATAGCCCAATGGGTTCTCGGACATGGATCGATCCCAGTCGTCCCATCCCAGATATGACAGTGGTGCACTGCCTGGAACGAGAAATAGCCCAATGGGTTCTCGGACATGGATCGATCCCCAGTCGTCCCATCCCAGATATGACAGTGGTGCACTGAACGAGAAATAGCCCAATGGGTTCTCGGACATGGATCGATCCCAGTCGTCCCATCCCAGATATGACAATGGTGCACTGCCTGGAACGAGAAATAGCCCAATGGGTTCTCGGACATGGATCGATCCCAGTCGTCCCATCCCAGATATGACAGTGCTAAATGAACGACCAGTTTAATGATTCAACCAGCAACAATTTTCAAAAATCAAATAATCATGACAATATGTTGAGATACTGTGTTAGGCAGAGTTGACATGTAAAGTGATTTTTACTTTTTCAGAGTGTGGTGATGAGGGTTGCAAACACCAGTGTCGGTACGTGTTCGGAACAGTTGCAATCGATCCCTGAAATATTCATTTCGATAACAAATATGAAAATACCCATTTACAGAATGAAAATACTTTTATTGAATTAGGCCTGTATGAATGTAAACCTAACATACAGAAGTACAATGTTTGAAGTAGACACATGATACTTTCATAATTATATTGAATTAGGCCTGTATGAATGTAAACCTAACATACAGAAGTACAATGTTTGAAGTAGACACATGCTACTTTCATAATTATATTGAATTAGGCCTGTATGAATGTAAACCTAACATACAGAAGTACAATGTTTGAAGTAGACCCATGCTACTTTCATAATTATATTGAATTAGGCCTGTATGAATGTAAACCTAACATACAGAAGTACAATGTTTGAAGTAGACCCATGCTACTTTCATAATTATATTGAATTAGGCCTGTATAAATGTAAACCTAACATACAGAAGTACAATGTTTGAAGTAGACACATGCTACTTTCATAATTATATTGAATTAGGCCTGTATGAATGTAAACCTAACATACAGAAGTACAATGTTTGAAGTAAACACATGCTACTTTCATAATTATATTGAATTAGGCCTGTATGAATGTAAACCTAACATACAGAAGTACAATGTTTGAAGTAGACACATGCTACTTTCATAATTATATTGAATTAGGCCTGTATGAATGTAAACCTAACATACAGAAGTACAATGTTTGAAGTAAACACATGCTACTTTCATAATTATAACATTGAAGACATTTAAATAGTTTAATTTAAATAGACTATGTTATAAAAGAAAATAATTTGAGTTTATAATTAGTTAAGATCTTAGATAGTATCATACTTCCTTTCTGCACAAGTTATAAATGTATTCAACATTTTCATTACACTTATAGAAAGCAAAAAAAAAAAAAAAAAAAGAAGCCTTAATTCACCTAATTCTTGCTACATAAACCAATTTTCGGGCCAGAATTTGAGTTTCTATATAGCTTTTTAGATTTATTTAGGGTTCGCACTACCCCCAGCACATCGTTTAATCAGTGGTCATTAGATGTCAACATGATAACCGACAGTGTGTGTGTGTGTGTGTGGGGGGGGGGGGGGGCATGGCCCTTTCCTGATTCCTACGCCAGTGCACTTCATTTGATGTGTTACAGGAGACATCTGTCACCAAGTTAGCAGCAGTGAGTCCCGACCCCCCCCCCCCCCCCCCCCACCCTGGAAGTCTGTGTTTTTCCAAAGCCAATACTAATCAGCAAGGACTGTCCATAATAATTCATCCATGAAATATGTTCCACTGAATGCATTGAATTTGCAAAAATGTCATCAAAACTTTTTATGACATATATGTACTTCATTTATGGTAAAACCAATACATTCTCTATTTAGGTAATAGATTTAATTGATGCTTGGATTGTTAATGTATTTTCAAGAAATTATCCAATTGTAGTCAACCAATCAAAACTGTTTTTCCATTCAGATTAATTGTATACTGATTATTGACAATTATTTGTAATGCTTAAAATGTTCTGTGAAAAAATATATTTCTGTCATTTAGAGAAATTTTACTGGTTAATATTGACACAAATTGTTATTTATTTTTGGTAACATCCACTATGGTTTTTAAATAACTTAAATATTTACAAAAATAAGAAGAACAATCAGAGAAAAACTTTGGGGTGAAAGACAGTACCTGCTACTGACTGGCGAATTCATGGAGACAGTTAAACTACCTATCTAAGTTTCAAAGAGTATTAAAGAACGGAACACAGAAGAAGAAGAATTATCCATACTGTGAGCCGATAAACTAAAAACACAAAACACCAACAAACCATGACACAAAACAAGATCTTTTTTGAAAAAAAAGAAGAAGTTTGTTTTATTTAACGACGCCACTAAAGCACATTGATTTTTTATCTTATCGGCTATTGGACGTCAAACAGATGGTCATTCTGACACTGTTTTTTTAGAGGAAACCCGCTGTCGCCACATAGGCTACTCTTTTATGACAGGCAGCAAGGGATCTTTTATTTGTGCTTCCCACAGGCAGGATAGCACAAACCATGGCCTTTGTTGAATCAGTTATGGATCACTGGTCGGTGCGAGTGGTTTACACCTACCCATTGAGCCTTGCGGAGCACTCACTCAGGGTTTGGAGTAGGTATCTGGATTAAAAATCCCATGCCTCGACTGGGATCCGAACCCAGTACCTACCAGCCTGTAGACCGATGGCCTAACCACTACGCCAACAAGGCCATTTTTTTTTTAAATGAACATTTAACACGTTACAAATCAAATGCCAACAAATACGAGAAAACACGAGACATTCATGCACATACATCATTTATATATTACAACAGTATTACAAAACAATGATGACTTAGATCCACAACACTTGATTTAATTCTTCTCATAGCCTCAACAAACTAATAAATTGAAAGATGTATATGAAAAGTAACATAATGTACAGTAAAAATATGTGACGGCTGAATATATTAAATAGACTACTGACATTTTTGCAAATAATATTATTTCAATATCAATTAGATGTACAAATATTTATTACATAAGAATCGTTTTGTTTTATTTCTATCAATCAATGAATAAATACTGTATATTTGAGCCTGTTCAAAGTACAGTAATGTCCATTGCAAAAATAATTCTTGTTACTATTTTCTTCCCACAAAATGGGTCTTTCTGTGGTTTTGTGTGAACTAGAGGTGCCAAGGTGTACAGGTATACTTGAACTGCTACATCAACATGTAATACTGGATATCTGAGGTACCTGTAGACTGTCCATTTTAAAGTCCATACATGTATATGACAATGGAACAAAATCCAGTAACATACCTTTATAGTAAATATGTTAATGAACACATGCGTGTAAAAATTAAAAGAGTCTGAACTCAAAACAATGCACGTAGAATCTGTATGGGATTATATGGTATGGAAATCCCAACCTGGGACAACTTGAACAACATGTTGCCTATTTCTGTTACAAACAATGTCTGTTTGAACAGCTGTAAAGCGGCCGATCTCAGAGGAATGTGATTCTACTATGATGTTTCAAAGCAAGAATTGCCACTTAACATCTTAAATTTAATATTGTGATCAAAGATGGAATCCCAAAGAATTAAACATGGAATCCATACCATTAAACATTTTGTTCAGTGTCACAACATGATTAGCTATGAAAGTTTGAGAGATTTTAAAAGATTAAACAGAAGTTCTTAATCAAGTTTTAACTATTGCTTATAACATTTTTAAAAACAAATAATTCTATATAAATTCTAAGTTTAATACCATGTCCAGACTCTAAAACTAGTCACAGGGCCCAGGCATGTGTGCGGGGAGGGGAGGGGGTCAGGGGTCAACCATTCTCACTCGAGCCAAATTCTGTTTTCTTAATATACATTGTATTATCTGAAGGAGCATGATTTGATTCCCTCTATAAACTTAGCTCGCCAGTCTTGACCTTCTCCCCCCACTGAAATTCCTGTTCGCCAATCTTGACCTCCTCCCCGCCGCTGAAATTCCTGCTCGCCAGTCTTGACTTCATCTCACTACTGAAATTCCTGTACACGCACATGAGGGTCTGTGTTAGTACTTCAACACATTAACGCAAGGCAAACAATTAATACTGTCTATGGCATGGATGTTTCTTCTGTGACTACATGATGATGCAAGGCAAACAATTAATATTGTATATGGTATAATTTATGTTTCTTCTGTGACTACATGATGACACAAGGCAAACAATCAATACTGTATATGATATAAATGCTTCTTCAGTGACTATCAGCTGCCTGGAAGGTCCATTCTGCTGAGCCTGGCCATGAACTCGAGCAGGTACATCTGCAGACGTATGTCCTGTTTGTTGTTGGTGACGAAGAAGCCGGGGACGCCAGCCCTTTCCAGCATCACCTGCTGGTCCATCACCTTCTGGTCCAGGTCGAGGATTACCTTCATGTCCTTCTTCCGCACCTCATCCTCACAACGCCTCTCCATCGTCTACATTTACAGAAAAAAAACAGAGGAAAAGAATATTTTATTCGCACCATCCCACAGACAGGATAGTACATATCACAACTTGTGTTACATGTTAACACCAGCTTTCAAGCATTGGCTGGAACAACAACAAACAGACCAACTGACAGGTATTGATCCTGAGATTGACTGCACATCAGACAAGGTATCAATCCTGAGATTGATTGCACATCAGACAAGGTATCAATCCTAGATTGATTGCACATCAGACAAATGTTTTAACACTGGGCTATGAATGTCTCATTCAGTTTGGGATTACCGTAATATGAGAATAAGTCGTTTACAACTAATGTGACTGTCAAATGAAAACTGGATTCTGAACCACAAGAATTACGCACACTTGCTTTATCCCATGTGGCGTAATTCATCTTCATGACCAACTGACAGCTATTCCAGAATACTGGAAATTCTTAAACTGAGATCATTGATCTGTACACACAAGCTAAACAACGTTATTCCACTCTGCATCAAATGCAGTCACTATGGTAGTAGAACAGACCTCCAGTAATGCGCTAAGTTTACTTTGAAGCCTTACCTCCCACTCCCTGTCATTCTGAGCTTGTACAATGGACAAATTGTGAGGCTTTGCTTCACAGTCTTGTATAGCTTCCTTATGTTTCTTCTGCATTTCATGTCTTTGGGCTGCAGAAAAAGAAAAGAAGAATTTTTTTTTTTAAACATTTCCTGTACACTACAAATATTTTTCTTTAAATATTAAAAAAACTCAAGACTCTAGCAAATACATGTTAAGCTAGCTTGTAAGTACATTAGTCTTCAACAACAGAGGAATAGCTTGATGTACAAAAGTTATGAATATCAGTCCTTTACATCTGAGGGGTACAATAGCGTTTACATGCCCAAGTGCACCTTAATTTTAACCCAGGTGCATTTTATATTGTCCCTCTAAACTATGGAAACAGTGTGCCTGCTGTTGGTTGTTTGAACAGAAACTGGTTTAATCCCATCTGATTCCAGTATTTTATATTGTCCCTCTAAACTATGGAAACAGTGTGCCTGATGTTGGTTGTTTGAACAGAAACTGGTTTAATCCCATCTGATTCCAGTATTGTATACGTCGGGCGGGACATAGCCCAGCGGTAAAGCGCTCGCTTGATGTGCGGTCGATTTGAGATCGATCCCCATCGGTGGGACCAATGGACTATTTCTCATTTCAAAGGCCATGGTATGTGCTACCCTGTCTGTTGGATGGTGCATATAAAAGATCCATTACTACTAATGGAAAAATGTAGCAGGTGTCTTCTCTAAGACTATATGTCAAAATTACCAAATGTTTGACATCTAACAGCCGATGATTAATAAATCAATGTGCTCTAAAAATTCACTAGCCGTACTTTACTTTAAGTTAATACAATTTTACTAAATAATAGTAATAATCAGATATGTCACCTAAAGAGAGAGATAGACCTTAAAACACTAACATTGGGGGGTTGGGGTAAGATATTCATATTTACAAAATAGACTTAACTGCAACATTTGACCCCAAACTATTCACTAGCTGTCGGGCATGGCAACAGTAGTTATTTACTAGCCCAACACTTGACTATCACTAGCCATCTAGAAGCTCTGATTACATTTTACCATTTTTAAAGGTATTTTGTACATTACTACAAATTAAGCAATTACACATATCAAAAGTATAATGTATTTCCATGCAGCTTCAACAATGGGTCCCATAACAATCCTTGGTAAAAAATTTAAAGAACATAAAAAATGCTTCATCAAGTATCCATTAAAGGCATATTGTCACAGATCACTGACCTATTTAATGGTCTGACAAAGTATTACCCGAACAAAAATAATTTGATTTGTCCCTAAGTGTACTTTATTCAACCATCTTCATAACCACCATACTCCATTTATTAATGACATTTTGTAAAAATAATTGAATTATGGCAATGGTCCATAATCCAAAAACTAAAATTGCCGAGAGGGTTGACATGCATTTCACTTTATCATGGATCAGTTAAGGTGATGCGATACCTAGATTTGGTTTTCAATAATTAAAGGGACACACCCTAGTTACAGCTAGTTGTTAACCATTACGGCGTTGTTTTTCGCTATTAAACCCATTTTTTCACAAATAAAATTGCACTTTACTTACCGTTTATTATTTAGAATATACATTTCCATTCACCTGAAGTGTATTTTGGTAATCCTGGTAATCCTGGTGTTTGTAATACCACAAAATGCATTTTTCGTATTTCTGAAAAACGGACGCACGTTTGAGAAAAAACCGTTGAGCAGACAAGGTCTAATCTATTTTTAGACGGGATATTTCCATTTCAATGTCACAGACGTTGGTATACCACGTGACCGTTATCATTTTGGTTCGGTTTGTTTTCTCGTGCACGGTTCGCGCAATCAACATCCGATTTGTGAGATTTTTCTTCACAGTTCGTGAACATTTTCAGTAACAATAAAGTTCAGACAAGTAAGTATCTCAATACAAAACGCTACAAATCCTTAAAACCAATAATTTTGCTAAGTCCTACGATATCTGGAGAGGGGATTCAACCAAGACAGAACAGTTGGAACATGTCCAGGAGAGGTGAAACGAACGCACCCCAAGTCTGTCAAATTTGTCATGACGTAGGCATTGTTGTACTTCATTGTTGTACTTCGAGCGACATCTACCGGTGACATCAGAATACAAACTTTCAAAATTATTTCAAGCAATTGGGACATAGGGATTCCCATGGTATTTATCGATATAAAACCTGCTTTTTCATTCCATTTGATAAAAACGTGATCTAAGTGTGTTACAGGTTTGTAGATTAACCAAATTATAATTTATTTTCGCTGGATGGAACTAGGGTGTGCGGCTTTAATGTAATTTTTATTTATTATCCATTTTTAGAGAAATAAGGTCCTTAAATCCGTGACAGCATGCCTTTAAAATAGCAGTCATTTCTTTGTCAGCATGGAAATGCAATTAAAATTCAAACTGTGACATCGCACATTTTTAAACCTGTCGGTCACCTTTACTGGATTTTGCAACAACATATATTTATAAATAAGTCTGTGGTAGATGAAATTATTTGGATACAATTTTGTGTGGACCTGTATATGTAATGAAAGGTAATTATCTTTATATTACACAAGAAAAACAAATACATATTATTGGTCATTACGCAATTATAAGACTGCCGAGAGCTTTAAATACAGAGTAGAAGATACTGCGTCCTTGTGTCAGATGTGTATGAAAAAAGGTATGCATGACCTCTTCTTTTACTTAATTATGAATCCAACATTCAGCATCACAGATACTATTATCAATTGCTGAATTATTACAGCATATGATACAGAATGATTTCTTTTCTCACACAAATAACATGATTCAGCAGGATGATCCATAACAGATATTTATTCATTCACTATAACAGTGATAATGAAGAGTTTAATATAGGTCAATGGCCTGTTTGCCAATCTATTTCTTTTATGAAATAAATATTGTTTAAACCATAACGAAGAGCTTGTTTTAAACATAGAGGGAGCCAAGAAAACCTCTCTAATAGTAATAATAGCAAATAATAATAATACAGTTTTAATCTTTGTACACACTCCAATGTCTTACCTTTGTGTTCACTGACAAGTTTCAATCTCTGATGGAAAAGACTCTTCTCCTCCAGATGTTGTACCTCTTCCAGACTGCGAACTATGGCAAACACAGTCGTGTCTATCAAGGCATTTGATAAACTCGACAGCAAGTCATATGACATCCGCTGTTGGAGTTTTCTATAAAAACAAGGAATATGCAATGACAGTACAGTATATAAGATATTAATCATCACAGACCTCGTGAAAAAACATTGTGGGGAGTGATTAATTGCTCGCCTAACTTGGATTATAGGGAACTATTTAAGATATTGCCGTATTGAGCATCGGTATATATGTAATCCTTTTGTATTACGGTTTTTCTTGTTAATTCACATGCTAAGAGGAGATAACCATTACTCTCCTTGAACTAATCTCAGGGGAGTGATGTGAATTAAGAGTGATAGCTCCCCTTAAACAGTGAAGTGAGTCAATAAGATCATCAACTTCAGTTACAATTAGAAAATTAATACTATATCAGGGCTTCTCGAATTTTTACAAAATCCACTAGCCTTGGGATCAGTGATTAACTAGCCATGAGTAAAAATTCACTGGCCCTACTTTACTTTAAGTAACGTTAATGCAATTTTACTAATAGTAATCAGGGGTGGGAATTGGTGCACTGTAAAAAAAGAGGAAATCTAGAGGGTTTCTGGAAATTCTTGAAATCCTAGGTTAAAATCTGTACCATCTGACACATTTTGGAGGAAAGGACGATTAAAATGCGAGGAAATGCAATGTTCCATGAGAGGAAAACAGCTGATCTGAGGAGAATTCCCACCCCTGAGTAATAATTGGACATGTTACCTAAAGAGGGAGATAGATCTTAAAAACACTATGATGGGGTGGGGGCAGGATATACATATGTAAATAAAATAGACATAATTGCAGCATTAGACAACTTTTTTTCACTAGCCGTCGGGCATGGCAATAATAGCTATAAAATTTACTAGACCAACAATGAATATCGCTAGCCACGGGAGTGGGACTAACACAAATTTAATAGTTATGCAGATTCAGTCACCCATTAGTATCAATCACTAATAGAATAAATTTATAATAAAATTGAATATATTAATACTGTACATAAAATAACAGAATTTACGGTAGGTAGGTGAGTAACTAGTTTTACATGCTCATATACCATGAGGGTTTCGAAAACGCCCATTCCTGAGTCCGAACTCCGATATGATCATGGGCCTGACTCGGGATAGGAATATAGAGTTTGAATGGAAAGAAATGATGTTTAGTGATCGATACCCCACATGCAAATGCAACATGTAGGTGCCCAATATAAAATATAGTGTTTGCGAGTCTACAGGATCAGAAAATGGTTCTGTTACCCGTCACACCCATATTAAACATACATATATCCCTTTAGGTAGGACAATTTCCAACTTAGAAAGGAAACAAAAAATCCCTTCATTTATGACTGAATTACATACCATGTTAAAAATATTTTTTGGTTTAACAACACAAATAGTGCAGATTGATTTATTAATCATCGGCTATTGGATGTCAAACACTTGGTAATTCTAACACAGTCTTAGAGAGGAAACCTGCTACATTTTTTCATAAGCAGCAAGGGGTCTCACAGAAAGGATAACACATGTATACCACAGCCTTTGATATATCAACCGTGGTGCACTGGCTGGAACGAAAAACAGCACAGTGGGCCCACCGACAGGGATCAATCCTGGACCAATCACCTAATCAGATGAGTGTTTTACCACTGGGCTACTTCCCACCCCTTGCATACAATGTAGTCCCTATCTGGTGATGAAAGCTGGTAGGCCTACCTTGTACATGGATCCAGGATATTTGCAAAAAAATAATTCGAGGAAAAATAATAAAATTTAAACAGATCATAAGTAATAAAAACCAAACAAACAAGCATTATGAGAGTACTACTAAAGCAAAAAAAAAGAAAGAAATGTTTTATTTAACGACGCACTCAACACATTTTATTTACAGTTATATGGCATCAGACATATGGTTAAGGACCACACAGATTTTGAGAGGAAACCCGCTGTCGCCACTACATAGACTACTCTTTCTGATTAGCAGCAATGTATCTTTTATTTGCACTTCCCACAGGCAGGATAACACAAACCATGGGCTTTGTTGAACCAGTTATGGATCACTGGTCGGTGCCAGTGGTTTACACCTACCCATTGAGCTTTGCGGAGCACTCACTCAGGGTTTGGAGTCGGTATCTGGATTAAAAATCCCATGCCTCGACTGGGATCTGAACCCAGTACCTACCAGCCTGTAGACAAATGGCCTAACCACGACACCACCGAGGCCAGTACTATTACTAAAGCAATACCGATCCCAACAATTTTTCTTATCTCCTAAATTTAAGCGACATGCCTTTGTGCAAAGTGGGTAAAGTGCCATGAAAGTCAAACATAAAATCTAACAGTACATTATAAAGCTATACACAAAATTTAAGCTCAGTATCTCAAGACCAGGAAAAAACCCGTCTGGAAAACATATTTTTACATCTCCTAAGTTCAAGTGCCATAACTCTGTCAAAAATGGGTAAATCGCCATGAAAGTCAAACTTGAACTGTAACAGTACATTATAAAGCTATACACAAAATTTCTCAATATCTCAAGGCCTTCTGAAGAAAAAAAATCCGGAAAACAAATGTTCACATCTCCTAAGTTCAAGGACAATAACTCCATCAAAAATGGGTAATCTCCATGAAAGTCAAATTTGATCTGCAAAAGTACATGATAAAGCTAAACACAAATATCTGCTCCATATCTCAAGACATTCTTAAAAAAAAACATCCGAAAAACTATATGTGGAACAGATGGATGGACAGACGACAAACAGATGGACAGATATGAAACCTATAGACTCCTCCGGCTGGACCAGCAGGGGACTAATAATACAAGATGGTTATGGGTTAGAATCTACATTCCATGTACTTTGACAAATGTTAAACAGCAGTTCTCTTGCTATATACTCTTTAAAAAATTAATAATTAATATCCATTAATTTCCAATAGTTCAGGATAAATAATTATATCCAGACAAAAGAATGGGAGAGGTGGAGTACTGTTCTCTCTTATTTTCAAATATTATATCTATCACTTCGCTGAAAGAACTTTTATTCCATTTGATTTCTGTTATTAAACTAATATTACCCAGGAAGTTCTCTGGACATTTTCTGCAGTTCACTTAACAGAGCATAGTGTCGCCTTTGACGCACTTCTTTATGCATTAAGTCTTCACTTGCCATCCTTTCTATGCACTAGATGTACAAAATCTGAAAAAGAATAAAACATGACAAATTATGTTTTCCTATCATTTAAAACATAATAATAAAATAGTTTGTAATGCACATGCATTATTATTAACATATATGTAAGAATGATGCACATCCCAGGCGCAAATTCAGGGGGTAATCACCATCTCAAATTTCAAAGTGCCCTTAAATGTTTGGTGTTTAGCAAATGAATACAATGAATTTATTACTTTTTAGTGAAGCACATGTGATGTCTTGGTTGGCTTGGTGTTTCAATACAGATTGCCATCAAAATAAGTAGAGAATGGCCGTTCAGATTACCACATGACATTAGATAATGTACTAGTCCCTAGGGAACGGCACCACATTCAAATCTGTACATCTGACACCTATGTTGCTGGTGTACGCTACTCATGTATTACATATGTGTAACTACTTATTAAAAAAACAAAACAAAACAAAATTAAAAAGGAAAGAAAAAAGCTTCTGCAAAGAGTTTATCATCTATGATAAATCATTTAATGAATATTGTCAATGTCCCCAGCTGCATTAATAATTTATTATGCTTCAAACTCTGTTTGGTTTTTCTCGTGAAATCAACATCCTATTTGTTGTCTGCTTGTCGTTCATTTGTGAGGTTTTTCTTAACGGTTTGGGAACATTTTCATTACAAAATATAAGTTCATACAAGTAAGTATCTAAATACAAAACTTTACAAAGCGCTAAAACCATTAATTTTACTAAGTTGTTTTTATTTATTCCTTAAAATTACCTATATCAGGTCCACTTGACTTGTACAAATTGACTTAAAATAGAGGAAGATGAATTAATATTTGGTGTATGTCACATGACCTCACACATGCTAGATCAACAAGGCCAAATCATTTAATTTTATGATTTTCATGCCACCTGTTGTTAGAATTTGTTTTCAATTATTATATTTAATTTGTAAAAGGTATGCTGCATTTTTGTGACCCTACTGTAATGAATAGCTGACATACACGTAGTCCATTCAGAACAATTTGAAAATAATTTTGAGCATATAAACTGTTTTGCTTAAGAATCAATCATTAGAAAATTTATGTTATACAAACTATTCATTAGTATGGATGTATTGCCTATCTGTACTGACATCAAGTATTGTTAGCAATCATGGTGAAAAAAGAGGTGAACTGACTGCTCTTGACAAACTGACTCTTTCCTTTAAAAATTTTATTAATCAAAGTGTTTGTACACTGTGAACATTTCAGAAACAATTTTTTTTATGTAGCAACTTTAAAAATTGTAAATGACAAACTACGCACGCACGAAAAAGTAATTTTTCCAAATGCATCTGTTAGAACGCAGTTAGAAACTAAAATACTTTCCTGTTTACTGGAATGAATGAATGTTTAACGACACCCCAGCACGAAAAATACATCGGCTATTGGGTGTCAAACTATGGTAATGCAAATAAATAAAGTGATGATCAACATCAATATAAAAATTCAAGGTTCAAACAAAAACAGTGTAAAGAACTGTGCAAAAATACAAATACAAATATCAAAGAATTTTACGGACACCGAATTTTACTCTAAACTTCAATTTGTGCTGTATTGGCCATTCTCAAAGAGAATGTTACACCCCTGCACCACGGTGAGGTTACAGCACGCGCAGGGGCTAAAATACTTTCCTGTTTACTGGATGGCGTTACATTTTTGTTGACTAGAATGGACTCATTTTACATTCACTTTGTTGACTGTTTTTGTCAACTGATTGGAGTATATTTTTCTTCATATACTAGTATCAAAGGGAGACCAGTTTCGGTGAGCATAAGCATTTGGTTTTAAAGCATATCAATATTAATAAACAGAGAGTTGTTATCCAAATAGCTACCTTTTTATTCATATTTCTATGTTTCAAATGAGCACTAAACTGCCTGCTATTTAGCTAAGTTTACCACATGTGTATCAAAAACTGTAGCATGTATTAGCCATAAATATTGTTTTAAACTACGTTACCCATCTTGGTGAGTGAAACGTTTGGTGAGCACCAGTAAAGAGTTGACAGACAACATTTTTGGAAAACGAATATAGCAATTCTGATGTCTTGCAGTTGTGTTATATATGAAGCAAATAAATTGTTATAAATAATAGTAAAACTGTTGGTCAAAAAATATAAGCTGCATTCTGAATTTTAATAATTACTGTAGATCGTGAAATTAATGCGATCATAATATTAATACGAAAAATGTGAGTTTGTGTTTGTGTTATTCCCATTAATAATATGACGCATTTATTTCTGTTTTGTCCAGCAATAGTACAGCATGCTATGTGTCACACACTATTAAAACAAACAAAGATTAAAACTGTAATGCATTTTATAAAACAACTAGCGCACACAATTCATCGTAGGCAAGACAGACTAATTGTTCAATAGTCCAGCAAAAGCCAACACTATTCACTGTGAATGAATGAATGAGTTTTCAGGGTTCATACACTTAAAACAGTTTCAGTTTCCAGGACTTTTAAGCACCATTTTGGTTCGTTTTCCAGGATTTTTTTTTACATTTTAACAGGAGTCTGAATATATTACCTGGAAAGGATTTTGTTTTAAATGACACCCCAGTAAACTGTTCATTCAGTGGTTGTTATGTCTCAAACATAAGCTACACCTAATTTAGATATATCACATGGATGCTAAAGTTGTAGAAATACTTAAATGAAATAATATTGTAGTATGCAGACTTTTTTACTGTGTGTATGTGGGTGTGCATGCATCTGTGTCTCAATGCTGGATCTTACAGCTAAAACATTTAGCACGCAAATCCTGAAGTTGACCATTTCTTTGTTTTTACTGTTCGCTGCAACTTTGTCGATATATCTTAGGAAGATGCTGTTGTAATGGTACATGTATGCTAATGTTTAGCCAGATTTAATTAACTACATGTTTTTACGTTAGGATAAATAATTGGTGCAAAAATGTGCTTCGAGTTGATCTCACTAGGGACTAAACACAACAGAACTTTATTATGCTCAGGTCGTTACACAATGGCATATGAGCAACAGGTTAATGAGTTTATCTCATTGAAGACACCTGTAACTCGGATTTAATTGAAAAGTACATAGACGTGTGTTATTATTATTAAGAAAGTAATATTTCACAGGGAGGCCATCTGCATTAATTTCATGTCACATTTTAGTCTGACCACTATCACTCGCATTAATTTAGGGACACGTTAATTTCAGGACCTACAGTATATATTAAACAGACTTCCAGAAAGATATCCCCTGCGCATGCTGTAACCTCACTGTGGTGCAGGGGTGTAACATTTTCTTTGAGAATGGCCAGGTTGAAGTTTTGAGTAAAATTCAGTATCTATCTGTGATATTTGTGTTTTTGCACAATTCTTTACACTGTTTTTGGTTAAATCTTGAATTTTTATATTGATGTTGATCATCACTTTATTTATTTGCATTACCATAGTTTGACACCCAATAGCCGATGTATTTTTTCGTGCTGGGGTGTCGTTAAACATTCATTCATTCATTCCAGAAAGATATTTATGTTAAAACATATATAAGGACCATATATTTTTGGCAAGTATCCGTAGAGTTTTACCAGCTGAAGCTGTCAGTCATGTGACTTCAACAACTAGATAGCAGAACAGCTGTAACAGACAAAAAATAGTTTTTAAAATTTAAGTTTTCTTTCAAATTACAGTCTTTGAAAATCATAGAAAAAAGGTATTAAGAAATGTGCCGTGTTTATGAGTGGGTACGGTTCAATCTTGCTTTCTTTATTCGTTTTAACTTTATTTTTATGAACATGTCTGTGAATGTGACAGACATAAATTTGTTACTTTTCCCATGAAAAAGTCATCGATGTCAGAACAAACGATGCAACCACCAAAACCGGTCAACAGACGATACATACTGTTGCATACAAATGATGCAACCACCGAAACAGTGCAATGAACGATACCGTAACTGAAAAATATATAATATTCTTTCCTCAAGTATTGTATTAGTGTTTTTATCATTAGTCTTAAGTAGTTAGTGATTTGTAGTATTATACTAGAATGAAAGTGCGGTTTGACTTAATGTGCGCCCTGCACTAGTGACTTCGATGGTATTAAATTGCAGATAAAAATCTTCCCTTTAAAAATATACATCGTGATAAATATAGGCCTATATTATAAGTATATAAAACTGGAGCGAAATATGAATAAACTCTTGAATAACTGAATAACTTCAATAAGCAAAACGACCAGCATTCCATTCTATTGACGACATAACATTGAATATTATAAAACATAGTATTTATCTACCATGGCAATGTTTTAAATATTAAATCTGTGAAGTCTAGTTTTTCATTTTAAGTGTCGAAAGCTGCAACACAAGCTATAGAATATTTTGACGATTCCACCAAGCAAACATTTTCTGGGAGCTGCCATTGTTAATTGGTTTGTTGGAAATATTTCCTCTCTCTTCTTGCGAGACCCGTAGATAGTCGTTACGTTTTCTCACCCATGAGTCTTTTCGTTATGTGAGTCAACTGCTGTAGAAACTATATAATTAAAATGTGAGTGGACAGAATCTTATTTTGTATCTCGTTGTCACAGCTCTGATTTTGACTAGAGATGTGCGTTATATCTGTGTCTCTGCGTGCGTGCGTTCTCGCGTGCGTGTGTGTACATGTTCGTATGTGTGTGAAAACCGTGTGCATGTAGGCCTACACACTTTTCACAGTTCGAGTGAAACCAATAGACTCGCAGTTAACAACTTCAGGACGTACACATGACGGCTTCCACATGTTTTAGAATAATATGCCCACTTTTTGCATCATACAATTTATATATGGCTAACAGCTAATGATAGTATGACTGCGTGCTAATGCGATTGTCAAAATATCCACTGAGCTTTGTCTTGTGCAGAAAACCCGCATTTTCATTCAGATTTGTCAACTTACAATGTCTATAGGATGTGCTAGTAAACTGTTGTCCTGTCGACGAAACACCTGGCAATCAGTGCACAACTTTAGCAAAACATTTGGACGCTTATCTGATGCAGAGGTGCTATCTTGAATATATTAAAGGGACACACCCTAGTTACGTTTATTTGTTAACCATTACGGCGTTGTTTTTCGCTATTAAACCCCATTTTTCACAAATAAAATTGCACTTTACTTACATTTTATTATTTAGAATACACATTTCCATTCACCTGAAGTGCTTTTTGGTAATCCTGATGTTTGTAAAACCACGAAATCCATTTTTTGCATTTTTTCACAAAACGTGTTGTCGAGAAAAAACCGTTAAGCAAGCGAGGTCCAATCTATTTTTAATGTCACAGACTTTGGTATATCACGTGACCGTTATCATTTTGGTTCGGTTTGTTTTCTCGTGCACGGTTCGCGCAATCAACATCCGATTTGTTGTTGTTCATTTGTGAGATTTTTCTTCACAGTTCGTGAACATTTTCAGTAACAATAAAGTTCAGACAAGTAAGTGTCTCAATACAAAACGTTACAAACCCTTCAAACCAATAATTTTGCTAAGTCTTACGATATCTGGAGAGGGGATACAACCAGGACAGAACAGTTGGAACATGTCCAGGAGAGGTGAAACGAACGCACCCCAAGTCTGTGAAATTTGTCGTGACGTAGGCATTGTTGTGCTTCTACCGGTGACATCAGAATACTAACTTTCAAAATTATTTCAAGCAATTGGGACATGGGGATTCCCATGGTATTTATCGATATAAAACCTGCTTTTTCACTCCATTTGATAAAAACGTGATCTAAGTGTGTTACAGGTTTGTAGATTAACCAAATTATAATTTATTTTCGCTGGATGGAACTAGGGTGTGCGGCTTTAATAGCATACTTTTATCGTTCACTATGTTTAAAGCTGTTATCAACGGGTATTATTTATGTCAACAAGCAACTGAAATGTTTTGTCACCATTTCTAACATACAGTATCACTTTAACTTTTGTCTTATTTGTATATAAAGGAAAAACGGTGTAAGTCTAGATATATATCTTTTTTTTTTTCTTCAACTTTTCTGTTCCAATACTTGAATGCGTTTCTGTGGAATATCTGGGATGCAGTCGATTCGTCCACTGGACGATTCGTCCACGGACGATTCGTCCACTGAAAATTCGTCCACTGAGGAACTCGAGACGATTCGTCCACTACAAAAAATCAGTACCGGACGATTCGTCCACTGGGTTTTTATTTCGTCCATTATTACCCCATATGTTTTTTGCTGTGTCATAAATTTACAAAGGTGAAAATAAATTATATTGCATTAGATTATGCTTGGTTGATGTTTTTGTAACAATGCTCTGCAGACATAATTCTTTGGCGTTTCTATTTATTAGGTTATTGTTTGTTTCTATAATGTACGCCTTTCACGCTACATGTCGTAGGATGTTTTTAGTACAATGTGCCCAGTAAAGATAATCTTTAGTCCTTCCCTTTCAACGTGGTAAGTGTACAGGTGTCCTCTATTGTGATATTGTGAAGTAATTAGCAATGCAGGCTCATTACTGCTTAAGCTTGTTTCACCAAGTTGGATCCAGTAGCGTCTAAAACAACACGCCGTATTTCAAAGCTGCACCGCTAACTACCTGTATGGACGGAATGAATGAATGAATGTTTAACGACACCCCAGCACGAAAAATACATCGGCTATTGGGTGTCAAACTATGGTTTTGTTGAATTATTTTTTAATGTACATTTAATTAAATTGGAATTGAAGACAACACGTTTTTATTTATTTCGAGGTTATTAGGCATAACGTGACGAGGGAGGGTACAGTGGATAGAATTTACGCCATTGAAGGAGAACATGACGGGGGGGGGGGGGGGGGGGTAATAAAGTCTTCCGACGCGGAGGCTTGCATTACCTATTTACCACATTGTGTACGAGCGAGTGGACGAATCAACCGCATGATAATGAATACAAACAGTTAATAAAAACTGGATAGTAATGTTGAATTCTAACTCTATTTTACTTTTTTGGTTATAGTATACACAAAATAATGTTAAGAAACGATTACAATGTCAAAGAAATAACTATTAATATGTTTGAAAAAAATGCAGTCATCGAGTGGACGAATTGTCCGAGGTGAGTGGACGAATCGTCCGTGGACGAATCGTCTGTGGACGAATTGTCCAGTGGACGAATCGACTGGAAAGCGAATATCTGTAGCAATTTAAATTCACACCATGAAAGGCAGGTCTTTTCATTCATTGTGACTTGATTTTCGTGCTTAAATCCAATTACATTTCAAGCATGCTATCCTGGACACACACACACACACACACACATTTGACCACCACGAAAAAAAGTAATTCCACAGTATCAGTCTCCAGAACCATGCGCCTCCTCTTTTTGCTGGCGTGAAACCCCCCCCCCCCCCCCCCCCCCCCCCCCAAAAAAAAAAAACTACTAGCCTATTAAAAGACCTCTTATCACGCCCGGCGCCCCACCCACCCTCTACCTTTCACAAACCCCTGGATCTGCACATGCCATTTAAGGAAATAACAAAAATATTTATTTTATAAACAGAAACAATTAAAAATAGTCTATATTTGATAATTTGTAAAAAATTAATGTGATAAATGAGATAAATATGCGAATATTGGGGATTCTGTTAAAAATGTTTAAATGTTTGTTAAAAACACGCATTTCTGTCCACCCCCCCCCCCCCCCCCCCCAATTTTAATACTGATGTATATCAGAAACAACATTTTTTCTTTGTTTGTATTCTCTTTAATGAGTAACACACACAAAAAAGAAGAAGAAAAAAAGGAATATAATCATAATATAAACTTATGAATATATTTAAAAAATCCTCTTTTTTTCCCCAACTTTTTACCCGCCAAACAAACAAACAAACAAACAAACAAAAAACAAAACAAAACAAAAAAACCCAAACATATTTAGCAAGTAGTTTCGAGAGTGGATTTTTAATATGTTATATAAAATGCATAGGCTATCTAGTTACAACCCCCCCCCCCCCCCCCCCCAACAGCAAAAACAAACAACAACAAAAAAACCAAAAAACCCAAAACAAACCAACAACAACAAACAAAACAAAACAAAACAAAAACAAAAAAAAAACACAAACATTTCTGTCCTAATTTGTTTTGGGTCAAACCATATATTGACTGGACTATATAGACTTGAGTCATCGACTTTAAGTTTGGCAGAGTTTGGGATCGCATCCCAGATTCGACTCCAACCCGACTCGATTGTTTACAGGTTGTTGAAGAAGAAGACGTACAACATGAATATCCATCTTTTGTCATTCAAACAAAGCCACTAACCGTTGCCCTCCATCCGCGATCGACAACACTAACAGCTTTTTGTGATTGATAGCAACATATTTGATTGCATATAACATATACACGGATTATACACAAGTAAGGCGGGTCCAGGAATTATTATAATTACTATTCCTCTCTCTCTCTCTCTCTCTCTCTCTCTCTCTCTCTCTCTCTCTCTCTCTCTCTCTCTCTCTCTCTCTCTCTCTCTCTCTCTCTCTCTCTCTCTCTCTCGCTCTCGCTCTCTCTCCCTCTCTCTCTGTGTCTCTGTCTCTCTCTCTCTCTTTATGGGTCTGGGGTGAGGGGGTGGGTGGGGAGTGAGCGGATCAACCCGTAAAAATAGAAACCCGATAAATGGAGTTCTTTTACAGCCAGAAAAAAGGCATTTTAATATATTTAGGGAAAAACCAGTCCCCCGCCACCCCCACCTTCCTTAGGAATCGCCTCTGGCACATGTTATACAACTTACGAGGCCCTCACAGTGGGCCCATTGGGCTATTTCTCGTTCCAGCCAATATATCAAAGACCGTAGTATGTACTATCCTGTCTATGGGATTGTGCATATAAAAGATCCCTTGCTGCTAATGAGAACATGTAGCGGGTTTCCTCTTTAAGACTATGTCAAAATTACCAAATTTGTGACAACCAATAGCCGATGATTAATAAATGAATGTGGTCTAGTAGTGTCGTTAAACAAAATAATTTTTGTTTTACGAGGCCCTCTCCAAAATACACCAATAATAATATTAGCGACTACAATTACAACTTAATTGTGTGTGTACATGGCAGCGTGTGTGAACCTTAATTAGACAGAAGCTCTAAAATAACCCAAATGAAAAGCATTGAAATAATAAAATTAGAACAGTGATTTACATTAATGTTGTTGCGTTGTTAACAAAACATATTATTTGCTCAGCGAAATCGCGAAGCACGCAATGCCATCAGGTATAATAATCATGTTGATCTTACCGGTGATAAAAACCTTTCATTAAATTTAGTGAGGATAACACTTTATTATATTGATCCATTTCCGAATCAGACCTTTAACAACTGAATGTAAAAGATATAAAAACGAATCGACGTAACACACATTATCATTTCGCCATCAACTGCAGAGAAAACAGGACGTTAAAATAATGGTATCAAATTTGTTGATAATCATGTTTACGGGTATCGTTCTGATACCGTCAAACATGTGTAACGTGACCAGTTACAGATCAAACCACAACCGTTTGAAAGAGTACCTGAAGAACAAGCCGCTCATAATGGATCCTCCGATTTACGAAGTTGGAACTCGTTTATCTATTAGCCTTTTATTTGGTCTTGTGGCTATTCTGGATATTGATGAAGTAAAGCAGGTTTACACATTCATAGCATATTTTGAAGCTTCGTGGAAAGATCCTGAAGTGTCCTGGAATGCGACAGAGTTCGGTAACATCTCGGAGATACAGCTGGATCGCAATTCAGTATGGACACCAACTCTTTTTATTGGTAATGGCGTAGATCGCCTTCGAGTTTTTGACGGATTGTTTGATTATCGTGTAGAGTCACCGGGCTACATTATAGTATCCACCACCGACATCTTCAAAGTAACATGTTCCATAAACGCGTACAGATACCCATTTGACAGCCAAACATGCGGACTACGAATTGTAATCCCATTTCAGGAACCCTGGGATTTTCATGCAATGTCTTTAGATCTACCTCTACAGGAACTATTTGCAACCGACAATGAATGGTACCTTCATGGCAAGTCTGGAGTCGAGGCCAGAGTTTGGAACTCGAGTGGAAACGCCAGGGTGACAGGACCGTACACCTTCCAGGTTGCCGATTTCATGATGACTCTGAAACGAAAGTATGTTTTCTACATCGTGACCACCATATTTCCACTGTTCCTGCTGTCGATCCTGGCGAGTTTTGTCTTCCTGTTGCCGGCGTCTTCTGGAGACAAGATGTCTTACCTCATTTCCATATTCGTGTCCCACACCGTGTTTCTGAACTACGTGAACGAGTCGATGCCCAGGACATCCAACTCCTTGTCCTTGTTCGAGCTCTATCTTTCGTTCGTCCTGTCCCACTGCTGTCTGGCTATTCTCGCCACGTTACTGGTTCTACGCGCATACACCAACTGGCAACATCATGACCAATCTGGAAATCGTGTATCCTCTCTGTCTGAACTCACCAACATTCTAAAACCAGAACTCTTTAAGGTTCACAACAGTTCCCTAATGAAACCTTCGGTCAAGAAGGGGAATACTAGCAAAGGACCGAGAAGGACACGTTGTTATATGACTCTTGGTGCCATATTTTTTGTGCTTTTCCTAACGTCTGCAGTCGTGTTTCCAGTAATACTTGTGGTGTATCTGTAAACTGCATATATGTTCATAACCATTGGTGTATGAGACGGGGAAGGGGTGCTTGTCATGGGATAAAAAGACAATAACCAACTCGCTACGAGAAGTTACACATTATCTGTCCCTCGTGAATGAATGTTGTAAAATCTTCGCCAGAGGCTCGGGTTTACAACATTCATTCACTCGGGATAGATAAATCGTAATTCCTGGAAGCTCGTTATTCTCTAATTACTTCACGCCCACTTTACGACTGGTGTAATGGACATTTCCCCAGGGTAATGATGAACTTGTTTCTTAAGTAAAACCTTCTGATATGTTTTAGTCTTTTGGACTTTCTTAAATTTAAATTGGGTTATATCCTTGCTATCATAATTGTAGCTAATCATTCAGTAGTGGTTGTTTTCTAACGTTTGTGTTATTTTGTAGTTGTGGAATGGAAGGGTGTACAAGTTTGTAATATCGTTCCTTTTACTAAGATAAGAACGTTTGTGATTTTGACATACGAAGAGACATCGGCAGCATACTAAAACATAAAATTTTTATGTTTTACAATAATGTTGTTTAAAATTCACAAAAAAAGAAGCAGCAAGGACTCTTTAATATGGATCTGGATATTGTATTTATACGTGTTTCGTTAATTTTGTGTCTAATAATAACTGTAATTTATTGGTGAACAATACGACAGATGCAATAGAACAATACAAAATACCAGTACAACAATACAACGATATGCTACAGCAGTACAAGGGGATTATTGTATACTGCTCTATACACGAAACACACAGCAGTCATTCATGGATGTTTCCCATCACAACTTTATAAAAATAACATCCATTGGACTCTGTCTTCTGCAGAAATACGACCTTAAATATTCCTAATGATGTTGTTAAGATTTCAAGTGTTAAAAAGGTGTGGAAAGATTTATTATTAACATTGGCGAAGTAATTGTGCAATATTCAAATGAGTGTGTTATTACAGCAGGATAAGGTACAATAATATCATGTATATCAAAGACATAAACTCCTGTAACATATTGTACATGTATGGTACTTCTGGTTAAGCTCTAGATACGATAACGTAGAGCTAACATCGACAAAGTCTTCTGTAACTGAAACGTAGGCGAAAGTTTCCGTTACAATACCATAACTAGTTAAGCTGAAGATAATATCTTGATATGACCGTTTAGCCCGTGCCAAAAGTGTAATGATGCCGAGGTTTTGTAGGTACCTTTTGGATACACATTCTAGTTGATCATCGGGATATATGACAATTTGGAACACTTCATCTGATTGGGAACTTAAGCATCTACACGACTTCAGATTCGACGCAGAGACGGGATCTAGTCAGTTGGTAGACCGCTTGCCTGAGGTGTTTGTGTCGAAGAATCGAATCCCATTCTCAGACAGGCTTTTTTCCCCCACCCAACCACGTTTGTATATAAACGGCAGTAGTATATGCTGGCATTTGATTAAAAGCAAAACCTATTGGCTCTCCTCACTATTTCAGTTAGAACGACCATCAAAATTGCGCCAAATTTACTTCATGTAAACGCGCACCTCTTTCTTTTTGACATAATCCTATGGGACTTTCGAAATTCCATAGCACCAATTACACCCCGCCTGTCACCAACATTGGACTGCTGGTGCTCCCTTGCCCTTGCCAGTGCAGGCGTCCCTTCTCTATAACCCCCCCCCCCCCCTCCCCAACTCTTTTCCTGTCCTGGACAGAGGGAACCGGCCAAGGCCGGTCCCTGTGACCAGGATAGGCGTGTGCTACAACAGCTTGCTCTGAATGTGCACGTAAATCTCTTTCACGTTCACGATGCTGGCATTTGATCTACGAGTCGTGAGGTACTGGTTGTCAAGGGTTGTCGTCAGAGCCAATGGTTGTCGTCCATTAGACCCAAGCACACCAGGCAAGAGCTAGAGACTGAATTGGCTAAATCCCACCTCTAACAGACACAAAAAGTTTGTTTTGTTTAACGACAACACTAGAGCACATTGATTTATTAATCATCAGCTATTGGATTTCAAATATTTGATCATTTTGACATAGAGAGGAAACCCGCTACATTTTTCCACTAGTAACAAAGGATCCTTTACATGTTTTACATGCACCATCCCACGGACAGGATAGTACATACCACGACCTTTGATATACCAGTCGTGGTGCACTGGCTGGAACGAGAAATAATCAAATGGGCCCACTGATGGGGATCGATCCTAGACCGACCGCGCATCAGGCGTGCACTTTACCACTGGGCTACATCCCCGCCTTGACTAACAGAAATACAATATAATATTGTACGAGGACCCAGCATCTTCACCATGTAGGGGCGGGACGTATCCCAGTGGTAACTCTTTCGTCAGATGCGAGATCGGTCTAGAATCGATTCCTGTGGAAGGGCCTTTTGGGTTATTTCTCGTTCCAGCCTGTGCTTTATAACTGATATAAAAAAAAGATCATGGTATGTACTTTCCAATCAGCCTGTGGGATAGTACATATTAAAAGAGATGGCTTGCTGCAAAGTGAAAAGAGTAGCCCATGGAGTGATGGCAGCGGGTTTCTTTTTCCTTTATCTGTCCAAAACCGTATTTCCAACGCCATATAACAGTAACTAAAAACATAGTCGTCGTTAAATAATAATAATAATAATAATAATAATAATATATTTTCTTTCTTTCTTTCTTTCTTTCTTTCTTTCAACGTTCACCACTTACATTTTGCACTTACCATAGCTTGACACTCAATAGCCGATGTATTTTTCGTGCTGGGATGTTGTTAAACATCTACTCTATTCTATTCTATTCTTTCAACGTGTAAGTCATGACTGTAATCCATCCTTTAACCAACAAATCAAACATGATTTACAATGAGAATATATTAATTTACCCGGTTTAGTATTTTGCAAAATCCTAGATCCGCCCTTGATCATTATTAACAATTTTAGATTTTCATATTCTTTCATCGAAAACAATAAACGATAATCATGAACACTTTTACGACTCTTTACCTTTTGTTTTTGTTTCTGCTGTTATTGTTGTGTTTTGTTTTTCTGCAACCCAAGTAAGATAAAACAAAAAATAACTATAGTAATGGAATGAGAACAATCAACCCTGTTTATAACAACCATGTTGGTACTATACAGGTATTGCCGTTATATCGAATTTGCCGTTATAACGACCGTGATGAGTTAGTTTGACAAGTAAAATTTTGATAATTTTCTTACCGGCCTCGGTGGCGCAGTGGTTAAGCCAGCGGACTACAGACTGGTAGGTACAGGGTTCGCAGCCCAGTAACGGTTCCAACCTAAAGCGAGTTCTTAAGGGCTCAATGGGTAGGTGTAAGGCCACTACACTTTCTTCTATCTCACGAACCAACTAACAACTAACCCACTGTCCTGGACAGACAGCCCAGATAGTTGAGGTGTGTGCCCAGGACAGCGTGATTGAACCTTAATTGGATATAAGCACGAAAATAAGTTGAAATGAAATGAAATAATTTTCTTGAATATGTACATGCTGTATTATATTTACTGACGCGGAAATAGAAAGAAAACAAAAGTTTTTTTTTTTTTAATACACATGTGTATATAACAATATCGTTTGCTTCCACAACAATCCGAATATCACATACTGTAACATAATTTACAAGAGTCACTCTTTCACATTCACTTCAACTTATTTTCGTGCTTATGTCCAATTAAGTTTCAAGCACGCTGTCCTGGGCACACACCGTAGCTATCTTGGCTATCTGTCCAGGACAGTAGGTTAGTGGTTAATTGTTAGTGGTTAGTGAGAGAAAAGAGGGTGTAGTGGTCTTACACCTACCCATTGAGTCGTTAAAACTCGCTCTGGTTAGGAGCCGGTACTGGGCTGCGAACCCTGTATCTACCAGCCTTATGTCCGACGGCTTAACCACGACAGCACCGATGCCGTCACAACAGTCCATGATGTATTTCTGGACATACCATGCTCTGTACATAGTGCCCCACTGCACGGAGCGCATTCCACAACTGATGAAGAATGGTCACACGCATTGGAAGGGGTCTGTTCAAAGTTCTGTATTGCCAACGAAGATCCGTCGTTGGAATCACATTTCTTGTTAATCTGATCGGTGTCACTGTCGTCATTCACATCTTCACAATCATCGCTGGGTACATCATATGAAACATCAGACACGATTTGCATTAATGTATCATCGCTAAGTGATTCAGCTGTATATAATCTGTAAACCAATACTAAATACTGGCCTCAATGGCGTATTGATTAAATCACCGACTTTAAAGCTGGCAGATGATCATTTATTTTTTGTATATCTTTTGTTTTTGTTTAACGACATCACTAGAGCACATTGATTTATTAATCATCGGCTATTGGATGTCAAACATTTGGTAACTTTGACAAATAGTATTAGAGAGCAAACCCGCTACATTTTTTTCCATTAGTAGCAAGGGATCTTTCATAGGCACCATCCCACAGACAGGATAGCACATACCACGGCCTTTGTTACACCAGTCGTGGTGCACTGGATGGAACGAGGCAGATGATAGGACACATACCAATGCCGGCTCCACCCCTAAACGATCTTTCACAATTCATTGAAGAAATATAATGTCACAATCCGTCTTCTGTCATTGAATCAACTCGATTTTATTCATTGTTCTCGATCGACAACACAAATACCTCGGTTTTTGTATGCCCATGACAGCGTGCGTGAACCCTGTTCAGACAGAAGCACTAAAGTAAATGAAATAAAATAAAACGAAATAGCGTTAAATAATAACAGTGGTTTACGTTAATGGTGTTAAGTTAATAGAAAATGTTAATCGTTCAGCAGAACGGTGTAACACGCACTACCACCAAATATTAATACATCATGTTTATCGTACCCGCGGTAAAAGACTTTCACTTAACACAAAACGTCAATATACAGATATATTTCCGCATCATACTTTTTAATAGTGCAATCTAAAATCAATAAAACGTGTCAATGAAACATCCATTATCATTTCGCCATCAACTGCAGAGGAAACAGGACGTCAAAATAATGGTATCAAATTTGTTGATAATCATGTACACGGGTATTGTTCTGATACCGTCAGGCATGTGTGATGTGAGCAGTTACAGATCCAACCACAACCGTTTGAAAGAGTATCTGAAGAACAAGCCGCTAATAATGGACCCTCCGTATTACGAACCTGGTTCTCCTTTAGATATTTTGTTTCAATTTGGTCTGGTAGCTATTCTGGACATTGATGAAGTAAAACAAGTTTACACATTCATAGCATATTTTGAAGCTTCGTGGAAAGATCCTGAATTGTCCTGGAATGCGTCAGAGTTCGGTAACATCTCGGCGATACAGATGGATCGCAATTCAGTATGGACACCAAATCTTTTTATTGGTAATGGCGTAGATCGCCTTCGAGTTTTTAACGGATTGTTTGATATTCGTGTAGAGTCACAAGGCTACATTACGGCATCCACCACCAACATCTTCAAAGTAACCTGTTCCATAAACGTGTACAGATACCCATTTGACAGCCAGACATGCGGACTACGAATTGCCACCACAGAAGAGGAACCTTGGAATTTCTATGCTATATCTTTAGATCTGCCTCTGCAGGAACTATTTGCAACCGACAATGAATGGTACCTTCATGACAAGTCTGGAGTCGAGGCCAGAGTTTGGAGATCGAGCACAAACTCCACATTGGCAGGGTTACATACGTTCCAGATAGCCGACTTCATGATGACTCTGAAACGAAAGTATGTTTTCTACATCGTGACCACCATATTTCCACTGTTCCTGCTGTCGATCCTGGCAAATATTGTCTTCCTGCTGCCGGCGTCTTCTGGAGACAAGATGTCTTACCTCATTTGCATATTGGTGCTCCCACACCGTGTTTCTGAACTACGTGAACGAGTCGATGCCCAGGACATCCGACTCCTTGTCCTTGTTCGAGCTCTATCTTTCGTTCGTCCTGTCCCACTGCTGTCTGGCTATTCTCGCCACGTTACTGGTTCTACGCGCATACACCAACTGGCAACATCATGATCAATCTGAAAATCGTGTATCCTCTCTGTCTGAACTCACCGACATCCTAAAACCAGAAGTCTTTAAGATTCTCAACAGTTCCATAATCAACCCTTCGGTCAACAAGGGGAATACTAGCAAAGAACCAACAAGGACACGTTGTTATATGTCTCTGGATGCCATATTTGTTGTGCTTTTCCTGTCATCAGCACTCGTGTTTCCACTAATACTTGTGGTTTATCCATAGATTACATGTATCTTCGTAACCATAGGCGTGATATGGGAGAAGATATCACAAAAAAGATGTATATATCTCCCCACATCCGCTAGTACGGTACTGAACGTTATTTTTAGACCAATGATTAGATTGTTTTATGGCAGATCCTTGTAGTAAGTTATATTATTTGGGGCTTTCTTTGGATTAAATTGGGCTAATTATTTGCTATCATAATATTTTACATAGGTAATAATTCGATGGTTTGTGTTATACATGTTCAGGGAAAATTCCTTCTGCCTTCGCCCCTTCTCCGGTAAAGTACCATCACATACCGACCCCCTTCGCCCCCCCCCCCCCCCCAACAGATCTCACTCCATTTGGGAGGGTGGGAGATCGGCTCATTTACCTTTGACAAACTCACATTACCCTTTGTAAAGTTTTGTAATACCCCCTTTAGAAAATCCTGGAAGCGCCCCTGATCATTATTATTATTAACTATTTGTGTTTCTCTGTCTTGCATCAAATGATATATTTAACAGTTTTAGGACGGAACGTAGCCCAGCGGTAAAGCGATCGCTTGATGCGCGGTCGGTTTGGGATCGATCCCCGTCCGTGGGCCCATTGGGCTATTTCTCGTTCCAGCATGTGCACCACGACTGGTATATCAAATGCCGTGGTATATGCTATCCAATAGCCGATGATTAATAAATCAATGTACTCTAGTGGTGTCGTTAAACAAAACAAACTTTAGTTAACAGTTTTAGATTTTCATATTCTTTTCCGAAAACAATAAACTGGAATTATGAAAACTTTTACGACTCTTCTATTTTGTTCCTATTGTTCTTGTTTGCTGTTGTTGTTGTTTTGTTTCTCAACAACTCAAGCAAAATAAAACTCAAACTAACTAGGGTAATGAAATCAGTACTACGTGTAAATATTCTATTCACGAAATAAATTCCCCCCACCCTCTCCCCGAGTAAATGTATTTAACTACTGTGAACTAGGTTGCAGGTTGTCATAGCAACGTGGTCAAATGTTTTGCATCTGTATGTATTTGAATATCGAATGTCGGAAAAGTTTAGTCGTTGGTGTTTTTCATTTTGCCAATGTTGTCATGAAAATTGAGCCTTTAGCAACAAAAACAAGTTGTTTTTACTCCCATCAAACAAGTTCTGAGCCCGTAATATATTTTGAGAATTAATGTATTTCCATCATTTTACACTTAAAATTGGTTGTAATCCATGTACAAATGCGTAGTGATTCGTTTGCAACCCTATATAGCTGTTTGGTAGTAATGCTAATATGAATAGATGTTGTCCACAGCCTGCCCACCTATAAAAATGGGAGCCCGTACGCCTATGATTAGTAAGGTAGAAGATTGCAGTTATTTATGAAACTTCAATTGAGATTCATGAATACCAGCCTCTGGCATTATAAATAGCCACTTATGTTAAAAAAACAAAAACATACAGGTGTTTTAAATCTCAAGGAAATTAAAAATAGCGTCATACCTTTAAACAGGACTCATTAAAAATATTTCAAGAAAACATTTTTGTCTTAATTCCATATGTTCCAAAAATACACGAATTTTGGTAAATTTTTAACAATCTTCACACCCATATAAACTACACGCATCACCTTTCCAGAATATCCATTTGAATAAAAGTTTAACCTTTCATGTTTTCCCCTCAAAATCAGCATGTTTGAAAATTCCCCAAATTGGTCTCCCGCCACTTGTGTCTCAAATACTATCCACTGCATGAACACTGAGACTCATTACAGTCAAACATTTTGCAATGAAAAAACAAAGGAACAAATTTAATTTAAAAATAACTCCTTGGTTATCTATCAGTAAACCTTATTTCATATTCCCAATAATTAGCTTTGAAACATGGATGTATGTAAAAGCAGCATGTGATGTCTTTTCGCTAGGCACAGTGTACACAGGGGAGCTAACTCTATACTGCTACATTAAGTGAACAATGCACATATCAGGCCTCAGACCACAATTAATTTCGCTATATGTTTCTATATAGCCTTAGTGGCTATAACATTTTTATTAATATCAGCAGGCCCGTGAAGTTTTGTATGTACCTTTGCCTGCATTGGGGACACATACCCTGAAAAGGACAACCCCTGTTGTCCAGCTCTTTCTCCCAGCATATTGGTTTAAACAGACACACCCTCTAAACCAGGCCGGAGTACACCCATTTTACACAAAAAGCACTACTTTTGCATGGGCCGGAATTACCACAAACAAGTCTTCAATGTCAACAAGTTACACATGTTTACAAACTACATGCTATCCCCTGTCACTTCAGTCAAACAGTTGCCACTTCATAGCTGTCTGCCATGAAATAATCACAGTCAAACAGCAGACTACTTGCGCGGTGAAACTTCCGGATTTTCGACAACCAAATGGGAAGATAACTGTAATCTGAGGCCAGCTGGCCTCGGCGGCGCAGTGATTAAGCCATCGGACTACATGATGGTAGGTACACGGTTCGCAGCTCTGTACCTGCTCCAACCCGGAGCGAGTTCTTAAGGGCTCAATGGGTAGGTGTAAGACCACTGCACCCTATTATCTCTCACTAACCACTAACCAACTAACAACTAACCCACTGTCCTGGACAGACAGCCCAGATAGACAGTTTTATCTTACATTTATTTGTTTTTAAGACGCGTGAGTTAATCATACCCTACTATATTTGCTTACTTTACTACCAAGGGATACTAGAGATCGTATAGTTTTCATTCTGTCACAAATGTACATAATAGTGAGACCAATACTAAATACTAGCCTCGGTGGCGTGGTGATTAATGTACATAATAGTGAGACCAATACTACATACTGGCCTCGGTGGCGTAATGATTAATGTGCATAATCTTCAGACCAGTACTAAATAGCGACGTGATTAACTTCTCGATTTTAAGACTGGCAGATGCTGGAATCACGTTCCAATGCTGCCTCCAACCTAAACCGATTATTTACAGCTTAGTGGAGAAATATTTATGTCACTATCGGTCTTCTGTCATTCAAACAATTAGCCATTAACCACTGTCCTCGATGGACAGAACAAATAGCGTAATATCGTATTTTAATTATTGAAAATGACTCAATTGCTAAACACATGTTACTAAGATGGCAAAGTTAAAGTTTGTTTTGCTTAACGATACACATTGATTTATTAATCATCGGCTATTGGATGTCAAACATTTGGTAATTTGACTTATATGAGTTGACCCACATTTTATTTTGCCAAAACATATACAGTTTGTAGGCATACATACATATTTATAGATAATATAATGTGCACATTGCTGGGAATGGTAAGTAGCAACGGGTTTCAATCGATGAACCTCAATAGTAAATGGGTAAAACATGCATATCGATAAGATACAATATAATAACATATGTCATGGAGCAATGTTGTCTGTTCTATGCGTGGTAGCAGTGTTCAGATACTTACACACTTTAATTAGCTGTTTTGAATTGTTGCTGGACATCAGTTGCGTTAATTTAAATGTTTATTATAATAAAAAGGTTTAATATATTTATCTCTTATGGTACTGTAGAAAGGACACACTAGAACAAAGTGTGATTCGTCTTCTACTACATTCATATTGCACAGACTACAAATTCTATTATTCCTGTCAATATTGTGGTATCTGCCCGTTTCTATAAAGAGATTATGGGAAGATAATCTATATTTACTCAAAATATGTTTGTATTTCAGGTCAATAAGTTTCTGAAGTTAAGGTTGTAAGCAAAAATTATTAACAACGAATTTGTATAAGAAACATTTTGGAGAATTGTTGAATACAGCAAACATAGATTGGATAAATCGATCAGTCATTCTCTGTTTGAATAGTGATATAAATGTACTGCAATTTTCTACATTTTGATTATACCATATGCTACCAAAAGCATTAGTGAGAAGCTTAGATGTGTGATAACGTGTGTTTACCCCAGTTAAACAGAAGTACTACAGTAAATCTAAACAATATGAAATGAAATAGTGCTAAACCGAGGGTTACATTAACGAGGTTGCTTTGTTAATAGAAAATGTAATTTGCTCAGGACAAACAATGTAACACGCACTGCCATCAGATATGAATGATGATGTTTATCTGACCGATAATGAAACCTTTCATGAGATATATGGAAGACAACACTTCATTATACAGTTTTATTTCTAATCACTCTTTTAACAACGCAGCCCGAACGCTATAAAGCGTGTTGATAGAACACACTTTATTATTTCGCCATTAACTGCAGAGGAAACAGGACGTTAAAATAATGGTATCAAATTTGTTGATAATCGTTTTTACGGGTATCGTTCTGATACCGTCAAACATGTGTGACGTGACCAGTTACAGATCAAACCACAACCGTTTGAAAGAGTATCTGAAGAACAAGCCGCTAATAATGGACCCTCCGTATTACGAACCTGATTCTCATTTAGATATTTTGTTTGTATTTGGTCTTGTGGCTATTCTGGATATTGATGAAGTAAAGCAGGTTTACACATTCATAGCATATTTTGAAGCTTCGTGGAAAGATCCTGAATTGTCCTGGAATGCCTTAGAGTTCGGTAACATCTCAGCGATACAGTTGGATCGCAATTCAGTATGGACACCAAATCTTTTTATTGGTAATGGCGTAGATCGCCTTCGAGTTTTTGACGGATTGTTTGATATTCATGTAATATCACAAGGCTACATTAAGGTATCCACCACCGACATCTTCAAAGTAACGTGTTCCATAAACGTGTACAAATACCCATTTGACAGCCAGACATGCGGACTGCGAATTACCACCACAGAAGAGGAACCTTGGAATTTCTATGCTATGTCTTTAGATCTGCCTCTACAGGAACTATTTGCAACCGACAATGAATGGTACCTTCATGGCAAGTCTGGAGTCGAGGCCAGAGTTTGGAGATCGAGCACAAACTCCACATTGGCAGGGTTACACACTTTCCAGATAGCCGACTTCATGATGACTCTGAAACGAAAGTATGTTTTCTACATCGTGACTAGCATATTTCCACTGTTCCTGCTGTCGATCCTGGCGAGTTTTGTCTTTCTGCTGCCGGCGTCTTCTGGAGACAAGATGTCTTACCTCATTTGCATATTCGTGTCCCACACCGTGTTTCTGAACTACGTGAACGAGTCGATGCCCAGGACATCCGACTCCTTGTCCTTGTTCGAGCTCTATCTGTCGTTCGTCCTGTCCCACTGCTGTCTGGCTATTCTCGCCACGTTACTGGTTCTACGCGCATACACCAACTGGCAACATCATGACCAATCTGGAAATCGTGTATCCTCTCTGTCTGAACTCACCGACATTCTAAAACCAGAAGTCTTTAAGGTTCACAACAGTTCCCTAATGAAACCTTCGGTCAAAAAGGGGAATACTAGCAAAGGACCGATAAGGACTAGTTGTTATATGACTCTTGATGCTATATGTTTTGTGCTTTTCCTGTCATCAGCACTCGTGTTTCCAGTAATACTTGTGGCTTACTTGTAGACTGCACATATGTTCTACGTTACGATTAGTGTACCGAACATATTTCACTAAATTTCAGGTCAATGATAAAATTATTTTAGGAAAGATCCTTCTAACATTCTAAGTTGTATTCCTGTTGAGCTTTTCTCCCCCAATTTAAGTTGTGTTAATTACTTGCTATGACACTTTAATATGTAGCTAATAATTAGGTAGTGGTTGAATTGTTAACCCTTGTGGTATTGTTGTGGCTGCGGAATGGAAGGGTGTGTAAAATGCGTTTTCTTTTACCAAAATTCGAAATGTTTTGATGTTGAACAACTGACGGCATACTAAAACATAACATTGTATGTTTTATAATAATTTTGTTTCAAATTCATGGTAAAAGAAGAAAATACTAGCAAGGACTCTCTTTATATGGATCTGGATATTGCATTTATATGACTGTGTTTCATGTGTCTAATAATAACCGATTGATACAACAACAATAAAACAACAGCCCAGTACAATACAGCATACCAACACAGTAATAAAGACGGGATGTATTGTATTGGAATGCGACACCTCTATATACAATCATGGAGTTATACCATCACAACTTTGTGAGAAAACAGTCCTTAAATGTGCCAAATGATGTTGTTGAGATTTGATAAGTGTGCACAAGGTTATACACCGGAAACAGTTTTGTTTTCTCTTCTATAAGATGCATCACTAACATTGGCGAAGGTACCTATTTGTACAATTTTCAAATGCGTTTACTATTACAGCAAGATAACGTAGAATAGCATTATGTTTGTATTACAGGCACACACTACTCTAAAACACTGTATATGTATGGTACCTCTGGTTAGTGAATCATTGGGATGTATGACAATTTAGAACATATCTGATTAGGAACATAAGCATTTACATGTCGTCAGATTAAGATCTCCACGAGTACTCGAGTACTCGGCCACGCTAGTGTAAGTGTCGAGTACTCTGGTCCGGGTCGAGTGACCCTCAAGTACTCGAGTGATCGGCCACGCTAGTGTAAGTGTCGAGTACTCGGGTCCGGGTCGAGTTTGACCCTCGAGTACTCGGAGTCCAATATTTTGGACTCGTGAAGGCCCTACTTCAGATACGATGTATGAGCGGGGTCCAGCTCAGTAGGTAGATCGCTCGCTCGCCTGAGTTGTTTGGGTTTAAAATCCGAATCCCGTTGGTAGACCCCTTCTCTGATTGGTTTGTTGCCCAGCGCAGCACGTGCCTCACGTCTAGTACATAAAACGTTGTTGTAAGTGTTGTCCTGCCTATGGGAAAGTATATATAAAAGATCCCTAGCTGGTAATGGAAACAGTGTAGCCGGATGTCTCATGAAGACCAAGTGTTTCACATCCAGTAGCCGATGATTAATTAATCAGTGTGCTCTAGTGATATCGTTAACCAAAACTAAACTTTACCTTCAGATATATTGTTAATAATTATATACTGGCGTTGTGAATTGTATGCAAGACGAATTTGTAGGTGATTCATACACTTAGAAATACATTTTACATGACTAGATGGCTATTTCAAGAAAAAAACTGAGTTATGGAGAGAATTTAAAGTTACTTTCAGTTAAACGACACAACTCGAGCACATTAATAAATTCATCATCGGCTATTGAAGGTCAAATATTTGGTAATTCTGATATGTAGTCTTCAGACAAAAACCTGTTATATATTTGTTTTAGATTAGTAGCAAGGGGTCTTTTATATGCACTTTTTAGCCAGTGCACCACGACTGGTATATCAAAGACCGTGGTATGTGATATTCTGTCTGTGGGATGGTGCATATAAAAGACCCTTTGCTTCTAATGGAAAAATGTTGCGGGTTTCATCTCTAAGACTATATGTCAAAATTATCAAATCTTTGACATCCCATAGCCGATGATTAATAAATCAATGTGCTCTAGAGGTGTTGTTAAACAAAATAAAATTTTTTAACCTTGTATATTTTCCCACAGACAGGACAGTACATTTGATTTACCCGTGGTGGGGCACTGGATGTCACGGAAAACAAGCCAATAACGTTCGATCCTAAAACCGAAGCTATATTAAGCGCTCTACCGACTGGGCTAAAGCCCATTCCTAACAGTACTATACAATAGGTTAAAAGGACCAAGTACCTTTAATATACCGTACTGAGCTCCCTTGAAAACGCACCGCCCGATATTCAGTTATTCTCGCTATCGCATGTCTGAGATTTGCTATAAACTACACAGTAACCCTAGAGCTTGTGTACAATTTTAGGGTTATTTATTACTTATCAGAATACATCGAGTTATACAAAATCAGTTAAATCTATTATTAATACCTATGATACCGGTTTTATAACTATAAATGTGACTTCTGCGTTTTGAATGGAGTTCAGTATATCTTCCACATATAGGGAGCGGGACGTAGCCCAGTGGTAAAGAGCTTGCCTGATGCGCCACCTGTCTAGCATTGATTCCCGTCGGTGGACCCATTGGGCTATTTCTCCTCCCAGCCAGTGTACCACAGCTGGTTTAACAAAGGTCGTGATATGTACTACTAGTATCCTGTCTGTGGAATGGTGCAATAAAAGATGGCTTGCTGTGAATTGAAAAAAAATATTTTCCCATGGAGTGGCGGCTTCCGGTTTCCTCTCTCATTATCTGTGTGGTCCTTAACCATATGCTCGACGCCATTATATAACGGTATATAAGTGTTGAGTGCATCGTAAATTAAATTCTTTCTTTCTTTCTCCGTTTTGTCTTTCATTCTTTCTTTCTTTCTTTCTTTCAACAGACAAGTCATGGATATAATCCATTCTTTAATCAACAGAAAACAAATGAAACATGATTATGAGAATATATTAGTTTATCTCATATCTACACACCTTTGATTATTTGACTGCACTTCAAACAGTATACACCTTCATGATAGTGTATTCTATAACATTCATCACACACGGTGAATTTTTAAACTATGGAAATAATATGAATAAAACAAAACAAAACGAATCATCTGTGCAAAAATAAAAGGATAAAGTTACAAAGAAATAGCAAAACTTTAAAAACAAAAAAACAAAACAAACACAAATTGACATTAAGATGAAACATCATTAAAGAAAAGAAATATACATAATGGAAAAAGCGAAACGAAAGGAAGAGAGGTACAGGTGCTGGTGTCTCAGTAAAATAGTTTTGAATAATGATATACAAACGGAACCACAAATAAAAATAATAGTAATTATAACTTATATATCTGATTTTCAGGGAAACGTAACATTTATTCCTATATATTTATGAACGAACGAACAAACAAATTTGTGAAAACCGCAACCGAGTGAAGAGGTGTTTTAACGGCACAGAAAGAATGGATTTGATAGGAAAGATATGCGGTCCAGTGAATCGCCAAAATGGACCGAAACGGTATGTACTCCATGGGCGTACATAGGATTTTGAAACGGGGGGTTCCAAAATAGAGGATTTTGAAAAGGGGTTCCAAAATAGATTGCAGAGATATTGGGCATATATTTCTATGTTGAGTAAATATAATAATGTCAGATATCAATGTTAGATATATTAAATTATTAAAAAAAGTGATTTCGGGGGGGGGGGGGGTCGAACCCATCGACCCCCCCCCCCCCTATGTACGCCCATGTACTCGTGTAGAAACCTGAACAAGTGATATCTATAAAATAGTTTACTCATATCGACCAAAATAGTGCTCATATGATCCACAGCCAGAGAGAAGTTAAAGGGGAGGTAATCTCCCATCCCCACCACGACCGCCAGATAACAACTGAAAGCACCATTAGAGGCCTGAAAACAGTATTTTTGAGCGAGACATATTTTGTAATATAGTGTCAAAGTCATTATCCCAGAATATTTAATAGACTTCAAAGTATTATGATCAGTACGTACTGGCTACACCCATCACACACTCTTGGTTTTGATCTGAATTAAAGTGTATTTACTTACAAATTACATAATCATTATTATTAACAATGCTTTTGTTTTATATTTAACAGGTTTAGATTTCCCTATTCTTTTTTCAGCAACCAATAAACCAGGGCCCGTTCTTATAAAACTTTTAGTCTAGACTCACATCCCCAATGACGTCACATGAATGCACTGTCAATGGCGTTACCATGACGTTAAAGTCTCGGACTCCATTATAGTGTCGAGTCTAGTGCTATAAGCACGAGACCAGGGCCCGTGCTGATAAAACCTTTAAAGTCCAGACTTAATCTTTAATGACGTCACACACATACAATGTGTATGACGTTGTCATGACATTATTAAATGTCTCACACTCTATTAGTCTTGAGTCTAGACTCTAAAAGTTTTATAAGCGCCAGGCCAGATCTACAGAAGGTTTGCATGACTCATGTTGTCTACAACCCAAGCAAATTAAAACACAAATTAACTGAAGAAATGAAATAAGTACTAGATGTAAGAATTCTATTCACTAAGTACATTTGTTCCTGAGCAATGCTAGGCTCATACTGTCAACTGTTACGACGAAGATGGCCAACTCGACGGTTTCGTTGTAATTTCTCCCACTCCCGACTTAGTACGGGTGTATTCAGATTAACAACTAATTGGTCGTAGGTGTTGTATACGACGACAATCGAGTTGTAAGAACGCTCAGACAAGCAACTGGAGAGTCGTAGAAGTCGTGAGGTAAAAAAGTTGGCCAACTTTGTGCTGGCAGTTGATAGTCTGAGCCTAGCAGAATGTATACTACTATTGACTAGCTTGCAGGCTGACATAACAACGTGGTCAAAAGTATGTTGCACACGTCTCCATGGCTGTATTTGAATATCGAATGTCGCAAAAGTTTAGTCGTTAATGTTTCTCATTTTGCCAAGGTTCATGCCGGCTTGACTGGCCCCCTTGTTACTGCCATACTGTAAACTGACGACGTTCTTAGCTTCTAGCAACTGTTGCTCCGTAAACTGCCTCTCGTTCTTTTCAGCCATCTTGGGACCTAGAACTGGACCAGTGTAGTCGGGCTTGGTCTGGCACTGTGGAATGGCAAAATGAAGGTTTAGCACATTACAGAGTTCATTACTCTTCAAAAAAAGTAGTCAACTCTAATAAGAATTTATAATTGCCAAAATTGTACGGTATTTTAGCTGTGGGAATGGTTATATGATGATAGTGAATTAATTGGGCAAACATTACAGCCGATACTTCAGTATTACAGTAGGTTTTATGACCACCAAAGATCTTGAAGGACGATTGGGGTCAGAAGTGAAATTGAAAGTTGACGTGTTTTTTTCATCAGTAAATCGCAAATTCAAACAATAAAAATGACTAAAAACAAAACAATAACAACTGTATGATCAACAGAATGAAAAATATTGACAGAAATAATGTTCTACAGTGATTAATCGACCTTCCTGGAAATTGTCAAAATCGAGAATGACACCCCACGCACATGTACGGGGCAACTGCGTGATGCACATGCAAACTATGGAATGTGTTTCGGTGTATTGATAAACAGGCCTGAACGTTTTGTACTAGGATGTCTGTGGTCAAAACGTATGTTCGGTCTAATAGGTGATATTAACATTTATATTTCAGGTTCCCCTACTTTTTTGAAGAATATATATATATATATATATATATATATATAACACTGTAAATAGGTATTGTACAATAAAAACGATACTGCTGTGAAGTCAATCAGCTAATTGATTAACACAGTTGACCCACTGCTGGAGGTAGCCTAAGGTTGCTGGGAAGACTGGGGCAGTACCACTAAAGCAGGCAGGTGTGTACAGGATATATTATATAACCCAATAAACGGTTTTGGCTATCAAGTGAGATGTCTGCCTTGTGGGATGTCTGTCTTTGGGAAGGGAACCATTTTTTCCCCAGCCATTCTCTGTTAAACTGCGCTCAATTGGTTTTAGTATTTTTGAAGTTGTAAATTATTAAATTCGGGCGTGTCTATAACGAACGTAGTTTCGATTCCACTACAAAAATTAATGACATTGACAAGTTTTACTGTTTATTACTTCTAATAAAACACATTCACTTGATCGACATTGGAACAACGTTACCAAAAATTGCATTGAAATCAAATTCAACAAGAACAAAATAATTTTTGAGAAATAAAAAAGAAAACGGAATAAACGGTGTGTGTGTGTGTGTGCGCGCATGCGCACGCGTGAATGTATGCGTGGTTATTGCGTGACACATATAACTACAATTAATGAAGAGACTGTTCTAAATTTGCTGCCATCGTAACGTGTTACCGACTAACAGCATTTTAATGATCAACCTTTTAATTGAATTTCCCAATCTAATTAAAATTAGCTCCATAATTACATGTGGATCTAACAGCAGCCAGTTGGAGCTCATGTCCACCAATCAAAACCTTACTTGCAGAATCCTGCCAGTGATTTAAAAATAATTTGAAAACATTCCGAATTATTCTGAGGGTATACGACATGTTTCGTGTGAATTACGAATGCCTTAAAACATGTTTTATTTTATAAAATAAATAATTTGTAATGTAAAACTGAAAACTGATTTAGTTTGGTTTTTTTTTATAAATAAATAAATAATTTTTAATGTAAAATTGAAGACTGATAACCCACCCCGTACGTATTGGTATGGTTCGCTGTACTGCGGCCACTAAAATAGACTCGCCCGATATTTTTAGAATTTGTATGCTCCCAAATAACGTTATAAAAGGTGAAGTGTGATTGGTCAATATTTAAATTATTATTTACAGACGAAATGTTACCTGGACATTGGGGACTACGCAGTGTTGTTAGCAATCCGATTAAAATTAGTTTTACTGGTCTAAATAAGGCATTCGTAATTCACACGAAACATGTCGTAAACCCTCAGGATAATTCGGAAAGAATGTTCAACAACACGTTTAGTGTACAGACACTGTCCGAAAGACGGAGCGGTACGTATCCCAGTGGTAAAGCGCCCGCTCGATGCGCGGTCGGTCTGGGATCGATCCCCGTCGGTGGGAGCATTGGGCTATTTCTCGTTCCAGCCATTGTACCACAACTGGTATATCAAAGGCCGTGGTATGTACTATCCTGTCTCTGGGATGGTGCATATAAAAGATCCCTTGCTGCTAATCGAAAAGAGTGGCGACAGCGGGTTTTCTCTCTTAATATTTGTGTGGTCCTTAACCATAATATGTCTGATGCCATATAACCGTAAAGTAAAATGTGTTGAGTGCGTCGTTAAATAAAACATTTCCTTCCTTCCTTCCTGTCCGAAAGATTCTACAATGGCAGCAAACCACGGCCCAGATTTTCGAAGCTATCTTAGCGCTACGATATCGTAAAACCGTCGAAGGCTATGGAATGCACCGTTATGACGTCATAGATTACGACGGTTTTACGATATCGTAGCGCTAAGATAACTTCGAAAATCTCTGGACATTTAACCCTGTAATCGATTTCTGACGATGTCAGAATTTGCATTCAGGATGGACATGCCAGAACCTTCCCTGGACATGGGCTTAGCAAACATGTTTGGATCTGGAATAAGACATTTTAAAAACACTGACCACTCGACCCAGGGCGTGGATGCAGAGAGTGACCTGGGGGATGTTCTTCCTCTCCCACAGATCCACCGTCTGGAAACACTCGGACGTGGGCACGCCGAACTTCCTGGCAGCTTCGGAGAATCTCTCGATATTCTGCATCAGTGCAAAGCCGCCTCCTTTCTTGTCGATCTTCTTAATACAACCCGGCGTTAGTTTGTTCATCAAGCTGAAAATCACAAAACAGGCTGTATGTTATTTGTTTATAACACAACCCGGCGTTAGTTTGATCATCAAGCTGAAAATCACAAAACAGGCTGTATGTTATTTGTTTATAACACAACCCGGCGTTAGTTTGATCATCAAGCTGAAAATCACAAAACAGGCTGTATGTTATTTGTTTATAACACAACCCGGCGTTAGTTTGATCATCAAGCTGAAAATCACAAAACAGGCTGTATGTTATTTGTTTATAACACATCCCGGCGTTAGCTTGATCATCAAGCTGAAAATCACAAAACAGGCTGTATGTTATTTGTTTATAACACAACCCGGCGTTAGTTTGTTCATCAAGCTGAAAATCACAAAACAGGATGTATGTTATTTGTTTATAACACAACCCGGCGTTAGCTTGATCATCAAGCTGAAAATCACAAAACAGGCTGTATGTTATTTGTTTATAGCACAACCCGGCGTTAGTTTGTTCATCAAGCTGAAAATCACAAAACAGGCTGTATGTTATTTGTTTATAACACAACCCGGCGTTAGTTTGTTCATCAAGCTGAAAATCACAAAACAGGCTGTATGTTATTTGTTTATAACACAACCCGGCGTTAGTTTGTTCATCAAGCTGAAAATCACAAAACAGGCTGTATGTTATTTGTTTATAACACAACCCGGCGTTAGCTTGATCATCAAGCTGAAAATCACAAAACAGGCTGTATGTTATTTGTTTATAACACAACCCGGCGTTAGCTTGATCATCAAGCTGAAAATCACAAAACAGGATGTATGTTATTTGTTTATAACACAACCCGGCGTTAGCTTGATCATCAAGCTGAAAATCACAAAACAGGCTGTATGTTATTTGTTTATAACACAACCCGGCGTTAGCTTGATCATCAAGCTGAAAATCACAAAACAGGATGTATGTTATTTGTTTATAACACAACCCGGCGTTAGCTTGATCATCAAGCTGAAAATCACAAAACAGGATGTATGTTATTTGTTTATAACACAACCCGGCGTTAGCTTGATCATCAAGCTGAAAATCACAAAACAGGATGTATGTTATTTGTTTATAAAACAACCCGGCGTTAGTTTGATCATCAAGCTGAAAATCACAAAACAGGATGTATGTTATTTGTTTATAAAACAGCCCGGCGTTAGTTTGTTCATCAAGCTGAAAATCACAAAACAGGCTGTATGTTATTTGTTTATAACACAACCCGGCGTTAGCTTGATCATCAAGCTGAAAATCACAAAACAGGATGTATGTTATTTGTTTATAACACAACCCGGCGTTAGTTTGTTCATCAAGCTGAAAATCACAAAACAGGCTGTATGTTATTTGTTTATAACACAACCCGGCGTTAGCTTGATCATCAAGCTGAAAATCACAAAACAGGATGTATGTTATTTGTTTATAACACAACCCGGCGTTAGCTTGATCATCAAGCTGAAAATCACAAAACAGGATGTATGTTATTTGTTTATAACACAACCCGGCGTTAGTTTGATCATCAAGCTGAAAATCACAAAACAGGATGTATGTTATTTGTTTATAAAACAGCCCGGCGTTAGCTTGATCATCAAGCTGAAAATCACAAAACAGGCTGTATGTTATTTGTTTATAACACAACCCGGCGTTAGTTTGTTCATCAAGCTGAAAATCACAAAACAGGATGTATGTTATTTGTTTATAACACAACCCGGCGTTAGTTTGTTCATCAAGCTGAAAATCACAAAACAGGCTGTTTGTTATTTGTTTATAAATCAGCCCGGCGTTAGTTTGTTCATCAAGCTGAAAATCACAAAACAGGCTGTATGTTATTTGTTTATAACACAACCCGGCGTTAGTTTGTTCATCAAGCTGAAAATCACAAAACAGGCTGTATGTTATTTGTTTATAACACAACCCGGCGTTAGTTTGTTCATCAAGCTGAAAATCACAAAACAGGCTGTATGTTATTTGTTTATAAAACAGCCCGGCGTTAGTTTGTTCATCAAGCTGAAAATCACAAAACAGGCTGTATGTTATTTGTTTATAACACAACCCGGCGTTAGTTTGTTCATCAAGCTGAAAATCACAAAACAGGCTGTATGTTATTTGTTTATAACACAACCCGGCGTTAGTTTGTTCATCAAGCTGAAAATCACAAAACAGGCTGTATGTTATTTGTTTATAAAACAGCCCGGCGTTAGTTTGTTCATCAAGCTGAAAATCACAAAACAGGCTGTATGTTATTTGTTTATAAAACAACCCGGCGTTAGTTTGTTCATCAAGCTGAAAATCACAAAACAGGCTGTATGTTATTTGTTTATAAAACAACCCGGCGTTAGTTTGTTCATCAAGCTGAAAATCACAAAACAGGCTGTATGTTATTTGTTTATAAAACAGCCCGGCGTTAGTTTGTTCATCAAGCTGAAAATCACAAAACAGGCTGTATGTTATTTGTTTATAAAACAGCCCGGCGTTAGTTTGTTCATCAAGCTGAAAATCACAAAACAGGCTGTATGTTATTTGTTTATAACACAGCCCGGCGTTAGTTTGTTCATCAAGCTGAAAATCACAAAACAGGATGTATGTTATTTGTTTATAAAACAGCCCGGCGTTAGTTTGTTCATCAAGCTGAAAATCACAAAACAGGCTGTATGTTATTTGTTTATAACACAACCCGGCGTTAGTTTGTTCATCAAGCTGAAAATCACAAAACAGGCTGTATGTTATTTGTTTATAACACAGCCCGGCGTTAGTTTGTTCATCAAGCTGAAAATCACAAAACAGGCTGTATGTTATTTGTTTATAACACAGCCCGGCGTTAGTTTGTTCATCAAGCTGAAAATCACAAAACAGGCTGTATGTTATTTGTTTATAACACAACCCGGCGTTAGTTTGTTCATCAAGCTGAAAATCACAAAACAGGCTGTATGTTATTTGTTTATAACACAACCCGGCGTTAGTTTGTTCATCAAGCTGAAAATCACAAAACAGGCTGTATGTTATTTGTTTATAACACAACCCGGCGTTAGTTTGTTCATCAAGCTGAAAATCACAAAACAGGCTGTATGTTATTTGTTTATAACACAACCCGGCGTTAGTTTGTTCATCAAGCTGAAAATCACAAAACAGGCTGTATGTTATTTGTTTATAAAACAGCCCGGCGTTAGTTTGTTCATCAAGCTGAAAATCACAAAACAGGCTGTATGTTATTTGTTTATAAAACAACCCGGCGTTAGTTTGTTCATCAAGCTGAAAATCACAAAACAGGCTGTATGTTATTTGTTTATAAAACAACCCGGCGTTAGTTTGTTCATCAAGCTGAAAATCACAAAACAGGCTGTATGTTATTTGTTTATAACACAACCCGGCGTTAGTTTGTTCATCAAGCTGAAAATCACAAAACAGGCTGTATGTTATTTGTTTATAACACAACCCGGCGTTAGTTTGTTCATCAAGCTGAAAATCACAAAACAGGCTGTATGTTATTTGTTTATAACACAACCCGGCGTTAGTTTGTTCATCAAGCTGAAAATCACAAAACAGGCTGTATGTTATTTGTTTATAACACAACCCGGCGTTAGTTTGTTCATCAAGCTGAAAATCACAAAACAGGCTGTATGTTATTTGTTTATAACACAACCCGGCGTTAGTTTGTTGATCAAGCTGAAAATCACAAAACAGGCTGTATGTTATTTGTTTATAACACAACCCGGCGTTAGTTTGTTGATCAAGCTGAAAATCACAAAACAGGCTGTATGTTATTTGTTTATAAAACAGCCCGGCGTTAGTTTGTTCATCAAGCTGAAAATCACAAAACAGGATGTATGTTATTTGTTTATAACACAACCCGGCGTTAGTTTGTTCATCAAGCTGAAAATCACAAAACAGGATGTATGTTATTTGTTTATAACACAACCCGGCGTTAGTTTGATCATCAAGCTGAAAATCACAAAACAGGCTGTATGTTATTTGTTTATAACACAGCCCGGCGTTAGTTTGTTCATCAAGCTGAAAATCACAAAACAGGCTGTATGTTATTTGTTTATAACACAACCCGGCGTTAGTTTGTTCATCAAGCTGAAAATCACAAAACAGGCTGTATGTTATTTGTTTATAACACAACCCGGCGTTAGTTTGTTCATCAAGCTGAAAATCACAAAACAAGCTGAATGTTATCACAAACACAGGCGTGTTTGTTGTTAAAATTTGTTTTGTTTATAACACAACCCGGCGTTAGTTTGTTGATCAAGCTGAAAATCACAAAACAGGCTGTTTGTTATTTGTTTATAAAACAGCCCGGCGTTATTTTGTTCATCAAGCTGAAAATCACAAAACAGGATGTATGTTATTTGTTTATAACACAACCCGGCGTTAGTTTGTTCATCAAGCTGAAAATCACAAAACAGGATGTATGTTATTTGTTTATAACACAACCCGGCGTTAGTTTTTTCATCAAGCTGAAAATCACAAAACAGGATGTATGTTATTTGTTTATAAAACAGCCCGGCGTTAGTTTGTTCATCAAGCTGAAAATCACAAAACAGGATGTATGTTATTTGTTTATAAAACAACCCGGCGTTAGTTTGTTCATCAAGCTGAAAATCACAAAACAGGATGTATGTTATTCGTTTATAAAACAGCCCGGCGTTAGTTTGTTCATCAAGCTGAAAATCACAAAACAGGCTGTATGTTATTTGTTTATAACACAACCCGGCGTTAGCTTGATCATCAAGCTGAAAATCACAAAACAGGATGTATGTTATTTGTTTATAACACAACCCGGCGTTAGTTTGTTCATCAAGCTGAAAATCACAAAACAGGATGTATGTTATTTGTTTATAAAACAGCCCGGCGTTAGTTTGTTCATCAAGCTGAAAATCACAAAACAGGATGTATGTTATTTGTTTATAAAACAACCCGGCGTTAGTTTGTTCATCAAGCTGAAAATCACAAAACAGGATGTATGTTATTTGTTTATAAAACAGCCCGGCGTTAGTTTGTTCATCAAGCTGAAAATCACAAAACAGGCTGTATGTTATTTGTTTATAACACAACCCGGCGTTAGCTTGATCATCAAGCTGAAAATCACAAAACAGGATGTATGTTATTTGTTTATAAAACAGCCCGGCGTTAGTTTGTTCATCAAGCTGAAAATCACAAAACAGGCTGTATGTTATTTGTTTATAACACAACCCGGCGTTAGTTTGATCATCAAGCTGAAAATCACAAAACAGGCTGTATGTTATTTGTTTATAACACAACCCGGCGTTAGTTTGATCATCAAGCTGAAAATCACAAAACAGGCTGTATGTTATTTGTTTATAACACAACCCGGCGTTAGTTTGTTCATCAAGCTGAAAATCACAAAACAGGCTGTATGTTATTTGTTTATAACACAACCCGGCGTTAGTTTGTTCATCAAGCTGAAAATCACAAAACAGGCTGTATGTTATTTGTTTAAAACACAGCCCGGCGTTAGTTTGTTCATCAAGCTGAAAATCACAAAACAGGCTGTATGTTATTTGTTTATAAAACAGCCCGGCGTTAGTTTGATCATGAAGCTGAAAATCACAAAACAGGCTGTATGTTATTTGTTTATAACACAACCCGGCGTTAGTTTGTTCATCAAGCTGAAAATCACAAAACAGGCTGTATGTTATTTGTTTATAACACAACCCGGCGTTAGTTTGTTGATCAAGCTGAAAATCACAAAACAGGCTGTATGTTATTTGTTTATAACACAACCCGGCGTTAGTTTGTTGATCAAGCTGAAAATCACAAAACAGGCTGTATGTTATTTGTTTATAACACAACCCGGCGTTAGTTTGATCATCAAGCTGAAAATCACAAAACAGGCTGTATGTTATTTGTTTATAAAACAGCCCGGCGTTAGTTTGATCATCAAGCTGAAAATCACAAAACAGGATGTATGTTATTTGTTTATAACACAACCCGGCGTTAGTTTGTTCATCAAGCTGAAAATCACAAAACAGGCTGTATGTTATTTGTTTATAACACAACCCGGCGTTAGCTTGATCATCAAGCTGAAAATCACAAAACAGGATGTATGTTATTTGTTTATAAAACAGCCCGGCGTTAGTTTGATCATCAAGCTGAAAATCACAAAACAGGCTGTATGTTATTTGTTTATAATACAACCCGGCGTTAGTTTGTTCATCAAGCTGAAAATCACAAAACAGGCTGTATGTTATTTGTTTATAACACAACCCGGCGTTAGTTTGATCATCAAGCTGAAAATCACAAAACAGGCTGTATGTTATTTGTTTATAACACAACCCGGCGTTAGCTTGATCATCAAGCTGAAAATCACAAAAGAGGCTGTATGTTATTTGTTTATAACACAACCCGGCGTTAGTTTGTTCATCAAGCTGAAAATCACAAAACAGGCTGTATGTTATTTGTTTATAACACAACCCGGCGTTAGTTTGTTCATCAAGCTGAAAATCACAAAACAGGATGTATGTTATTTGTTTATAGCACAGCCCGGCGTTAGTTTGTTCATCAAGCTGAAAATCACAAAACAGGATGTATGTTATTTGTTTATAACACAACCCGGCGTTAGTTTGTTCATCAAGCTGAAAATCACAAAACAGGCTGTATGTTATTTGTTTATAGCACAACCCGGCGTTAGCTTGATCATCAAGCTTCATACACAGTAGTTCAAAATGCAGTAAATGGTGATGGAACTGACAATATCCATGTTTAAGAATGAAAGCTTACGTGGTCACTGGGAAATGTTCGTATTCTAATAATATAGAACATTCGCATGTGTACTCTACAAAACTTGACAATTTATATTCCCACCCTCTGTTTTGGCTCGACGAATATAACAGTTAACAACCTACGTACAACACTCTTGCTTATGTCATAATAGGTATATATATTTTCATTAAAAAAGTTAAAATATTAAATTAAATATTACAAACATTGCTAATTAATGTGTCATATTCACTACATTGTACATATTGTCAGGAAATTTAAGATATTCACAACTTGTCTGCACAAAATAAGTCTGTTATTTAAAATATACAGTGTTACTGTAACAATATGACAGAGATATATGATCCATATGAACCTAGCAGTCACTGCATTTTACTAAAATTATTATATTATTATATTATTAATGGTGTGAAGATAGTGTGGACTTACTTGCATAAAATTATACCATCTTTTAACACATCTTCGTACGGTCTCTTCCTGTCGATCGGTTCTCCCAAAATAGCTTCGATCCAATCCAAGGCTTGAGTCTCCAACTCTGGGTCACGCTGTCAAGAAATTAAAAATATAGCACATTAATCATCGGCAATTGGATGTCACATAGTCTTAGAGAGGAATCCCCCTACATATTTCCATGTCTTCCATATGCATCATCCCACGGACAGGGTAGCACATACCACGTCCTTTGATATACCAGTCGTGGTGCACTGGCTGGAACGAGAAATAGCCTAATGGGACCGCCGACGGTTATCCCAGACCGACCGCGTTTCAAGCCCACGCTTTACCACTGGGATACGCCCCCCCCCCCCCCCCCCAGTGAACAGAAACAAACAATAGAAACAAAAACATAAAAATACAATCAATAGGTCGGTGCTGAATGAACACGAAACAAATGAAACATGCTATAATTAAGTAGAGGATACTACATGAGTGGTATGAATGTCATTTATTTTACGAGTTGTTTCAAGACGTATCTAATGAGCGGAAATGAGTTCCACACATTTTAAAATCAGTTCCTTACATATTCTCATAAAGTAGTTTTAAAACAAACGTTTTTTTTACAACTAAAACATATTTACAACTCTTGCGCGTGAAGTTAATTTATGCTTCAAAGAGCAATCAGTTTCGATCGTGTTTTTTTTTCATTGGATGGTATTCCTGTGGCGACCGGGTCATCAACTAGGAGCAGCCAATAAAATGTATTAAATTGATATCACACATATTTGTTATTGGAGGCTGTTATCATAAATAACGAATGATGCTTTCTGCAACTGGTGTCTAAGAAATTATATTAAATAAGTTCCCCTTTTTCAAGTTTATATTCCGAATGAAATGGTTGCAGATTTGATATTCTACTTATTATACAGTAACTGTGTTTTAAACAATACGGTACGTGGAATTAATCATAAGGAATGGAAATAAAATGTTACAAAACCTACAAAGGATCAAATCACTGCCTAGTGGGATATTTCACTTTAATGCCTATCAAGATATCTTAAAGGGACAGACCCTAGTTTTTAAACACTAAGGCATATTTTTCACTATTAGAGCCTTTTATGATCACTGAAATCAAACATGACTTATATTTATTTTTTAAAACGCACGTGCGTCTGAGAAGTAACAGTTATGGAATCGCGTTCTAGTCTATTTTTAACGTCACAGACTCTTGTTTTACTCTGTTGTATCTAAATGTGTTAGAGTTTTGTCAATTAACCAAACCTAGTGTCAATTTTTAAGGTTTGAAATCAGGGTCTAGGTGAAAACATATTCCTTAGTTTTTTTTAAAACTGAGGTCTATCCCTTTAAACTAAATAAGTATAAAACAAAATAATTTATTAGCATTTATGTGTTACAATAAACTGAACAAGACAAAAAACTGAACATTTCTTATGACTGATTAATCGTAAGCAAACTGCATGCTACAGATGGTTATTGCAAGCTGCACCGACATAACACATCTTAAGTGGATTGTTGGAGTATAATTTTATGTTTTAACATGATATAGCAAACAGACGCTTCCATAGCTGTAAGAACAAGAGACTGTTTTCTTTGTATTAATCCCGCTGTTGGGCTACATTTTATTCAGTGCCATTTGCTCTCTGAGAAGTGCCACATCAGCTTGGCAACTACAAGTACCCAATGATGCAGTTACGCCACCTGGTCTTTTGGTGCAAATAGCACATGTAAACTCGTTTATGCAATGTTCTTCAAATCTAATACTTCCTCCATATCACTATAGGTTACACACCACCATTAATTACTCCATGCAGTTAAAGACAATTTCTGTCAGAATATATTCTGTGAAAAATACAACACTGTCGAGAGGGTCACGTGACTGAAAAGTTTAGAAGGTACTCTCCCTTTTAAATCTTGTTTTAAAAAAAATCAAGATAGTTTGAACGCGACCATTTTCAGTTAGCCACTCTTATGCCAGGGCACCGCCTCATTTCGCTGTTGTACAAGTGGCACTATTCTACTTGCACAGCTGTTATCAGTTATTTAAATACTACAGAGGTCAACCTACTTGTAACCATTCAAGAAAGCCTTCAAAAGGCGATGTTTTAATTTAAAGTTTGTTTTGGTTAACGACACCATTGATTAATTAATCATCGGCTACTGAATGTCAAACATTTGGTAATTCTAACACATGGGTTTCAGAGGAAAGCCGCAACATTTTTCCATTAGCAGCAAGAGATCTTTTATATGACCTTTCCACGTTAAAAATATATATACCACGATGTTTGATATAGTCGTGATTTTGTAGTATTTGCGATTGAGTAATATTCGTCATTTCGTAATGTTCTTCACATTTAGGTGAGGTCTGTTTTACGAATAACTATGTGGGACAGATATAAAACCAAATACGTTTGACTCCTCCCATACTGTGTGCGTGTGGACATGACTGGCACATACTTGCGATTAAGAAAAAAACATCTCAGCCGTTTCTGTTGTTACTCGTAAATGATACAGTTCAACAATCCCCATTAAAGAGTTTGCACCTTGTTAACTGTCTGAATGCACATCGACTTTGCCTATTATTCTCTGAGGTATGTTTTCGCTCCAGGTTACACTGATACAACAGTCAGATAGGTCAGTCGCAGAGGTGAACCATAGACACGTCATATACCATCCCCTTCATTCAGCAATCGGAACGTTTCCAGTGGCAACAGCACACATGCTCATCACTTCTTCCCCCAGTGAAGACAGATTGTAAACCAATAACATTCCCAGCCCAGAACTAATAACACACTCGGCCATAAAAAGATCCCACTCGTCTGCCGTATCATGATGTGATACGTATTTTGTGATCCGAATAAATGCGTGTTTTGGCAAATATTTTGTAATATGATCTCTTTATTTAAATACTGAATTGTGGAGATATATGTATGCCTTTTTCATTGTTGACATTTTTATACCTCGTACAAGCGAATACATTTTAAAGTTGTTTTCTTTTTTTTAAATATGTTTTTCCCGGTTGCCAGCAATTCCAGTTCAGTTTGACGTAAAAGAGAAACATTGTTTCGGAAGTAACAAAAATGTTTCATATTTATTAGCAATTTGTTAAAACATTGGTAATGCAGCTTAGTAAAGAATATTGTCTGCTTAGAGAATCCGAAATAATATTTTCTCGATATTAAAAACCCTTACACACATACAAAACAGGACTCCAACTAGTAGAGACACATTAACAAAATAATAAACGAATATTAGTAATATTTTTAACTTTGACGGTATTTACTGAGCAGTGAAAATAATTACAGTTCTGGCGTTTTTACGAGCCAGCTGTTCTGTAAATCGTTACTACAAATCGTATCATGCGAAGACACCTTTATTGATACTTTGTACATCTAGTAACCCCGCCCTCACAGTAAGCACAACAGTTTGCGCATTGCAGAGTTAGCGAACCGATCGCTTCCAGGAATATTTTTCACCCACACACTTTTATTTATTGACTTGCCAGTCGAAATGTATCAACAGCGCATTCCAGGTGGTGGTGAGTTCATACACCTGCACATGGTCTACGTATTACGTATATTCACAAGGTAGTCAGTCCTAAGATAAACTAGGAACCTAACAACGTAATCAGACATAGGTCTCGAAAGGTGACAGCAACTGGGAGGTGGGGGTGCAGCTATATATTAATTTGATTTTCATAGGGGTAAAATACATCTTTAGAGTTGGAGGTAGTGTCCCCTGCCCCCAGAACCCTCCGCTTTCAACGCCTACATGTATTAAATGAGTTCATTTTCTTAAGTAAAAGAAAGAGAGTTTGTTTCGTTTAACAACACCACTAGAGAACTTTGATTTATCAATAATGGTCTGCTGGATGTGAAAAATTTCATAATTCTGACACATATCTTAGAGGAAACCCGCTATATGTTCGCATCTTTTATATTCACTTTCCCACAGATAGGACAGCACATGCGGCCTTTGATATACCAGTCGTGGGGCATTGGTTTGGATTGAAAAACATTCTGCGCGGTCGGTCTGGGATCGATCCCCGTCGGTGGGCTACTTTCCGTCCCATCTAATGCTGCACGACTGGTACATCGAATACTATACATAAAGTATCCTGTCTATTGGAAAAATTATATATAATATCCCTTGCTGCTTTTCAGTAGGAGTTGCGAAGCGAATTTCTCCTCTCTCATTCCAGATTAAGTGTTAAAATGACGATATGTTAGACACCAAATAACTGTAATTTAAACTACTAGTATTTTAGATATACGTGCAGCAGTACATTTAGATCCGCTATTCAAGTTGAGAGCATTATAGTTAATGTCTTCAGCTGATGACCAAAACGCCATTAAGAGAAGGAAACACGTAGTTGTCGAAATCACAAACAGAAATTGTTGGAGAGATTGAGTTTATAGTAGAAATTAAACCCATTTTGGTGACAGATATATATATGTATGTATGTATGTATGTATGTATGTATGTATGTATGTATGTATACACACACATACATGTATATATATATATATATATATATATATATATATATATAGAGAGAGAGAGAGAGAGAGAGAGAGAGAGAGAGAGAGAGAGAGAGAGAGAGAGAGAGAGAGACGGACGGGTGAGAATATATAAATTATGATTACGAATACCCACTACTTATAAACTAAAATTTGGCATTTATATACATTGGCAGAATGATCACCCATCAAATAAATACTTTTCCCCTAACCTCCCACCATGTACTAATTTCTGAAATACAGTAGCTCTTAATCTTCCGAACTGTGGATTTAGCTGTCATCTTTTTATCGTCTTCGTGAATAAAATGATTCAGTATGTTGTCCTACATGGTATAGAATGCTACCAACTGAAATGTGTTTTTCATTACCAAAAGGTAAAAACACAGAAATATAAATGCCAAGCTTTGCATCAAAGAAAGAAGTACAGATGTATATATCTGCGGTGTGCTATAGCACGGTCGAATCTCCTTTATTTCCTTCCATTTCCTTGCGATCAAAGGTCTGCTATAAACGCGAGTCTTCGTTAATATATATGTGATATGCATACAAACGTTTATTAATTGAAGTGGACCAAACTCTGTATACAGGTATAGCAGACCTCACTTTCTGAAAGGTCGCCCGCAAAATGTGGAAGATGAATATATGTGTGTACCGCTGGCTTAGGAAGAAAGCTGTTGACGTAGTTTTATAGTGATGAGTCGTGAAAATCATTTAAAATTCAGTGATTTCACACACACACACACACACACACACACACACACACACACACAGAGAGAGAGAAAGACACACACACACACACACACAGACACACATCACACACACACACACACACACACACACACACACACATATCTAACTACGCCAGAATTGTTATTAATAAACAACTAAAATAACCAGTTTCCCAAATAGAAGTTAAGTTTGATGAAATATTGAGTATGTTCTATATATAGAAACCATCACTTGTTTTCTTTTATACCTGGTTGAACTGTTATATATTCATTTATTTATGTAACTGATAAAAAAGAAGAAAACAATACACGTTTTTATGGATGGTACAAGCTATTCAAAATTCCACGTGGGTTTTTTTTTGATACAGTATTGAATTCAAAAACATTTTGGAGGCAAGACACAAAATATTTGAATGGGTGTGAAAACATTTTACCTCTTCCCTTGGCAATGTGATAATTTCTTTTAAAAACTCTTAATATAAATTATGCCTTCATCGCATCTCCTGTAATATTTCCAGAAAAAACTCAAGGGTGTCCAGAAGTGTTCTGTTTCTTACCGCAGGTGTAATAAATTACCCAGGCAATATTCGCTAAGTGCAGCAGTACTAATGTGCTATTGCCAAATTACCGTGCCAAGAATGCGTTTAGTGTTCCCGCAGTGAACGTCGTCATGTGGCGTAACTCGTTCATGTTCAATTTGCCAAGTGTTAGCAAAACATGTTCAGTATTTTCCACACACAGGTTTCCGCAGTTAAACCGGTGCAGCGCTTCGTTTCGGACACATGTTCCGCTACAAGGGTCATCTTGTATGGCAAACGTATGTCTACAAAGATCCTTTCAGAAAAATCCTTTTTGTCTACAGATGTATACGCACTTGTCCTCTGTGTGGCCTCTTTAGATAAATCTGGTCTCATTAATATCTGCAGGCTTTCCTCACTGCTAAAACATGTTCTTTTTATACCTAAAATAGGCTTAATACCTAAAACAAATTCAAGTACATGAACTAATCGTCATCAACACTTAGGCCCGTAGGAATCCCAGATTTATTGGTAATGTCTATTCTGACTACACCACGCGTGGACGAGATAATGCTCTCGCCAATACTGATTATAAATAAATGCTATGTGCTACATTGTATAACACAATTGAAGCAGAAATGTATAAGTTTAGATGACAGTGTTTGGCGATGTTATACTTCGAGAAGGATTAACGACACCATGAAATATGTATTTTCTCAAATTAAAAATCAGGCCAAATATTGATCAAGCCTGACCGGCCTTATCGCTAAATACGGCTTTGACATTTCGCATCTTCCTATCCCTCTAAGCAATGTTCTCAAGGAACGGCCTTGGCGATGGGCAACATGAGTATTTTGAGTTCAATACCTTCTGATCCTTTGACCGGAAGACAAAACGTACACAAACCGTCAACCTGTATACGTCAAAGTGACGAGGCATACGCGTTGATGAACACGTATATATAATTGGCACGTGCATGGTATGCATTTACAATGTTGGTGTTTTACAGAAAATATCACTTATTGGCCATCATTTCAAAAGCTGTATCTGCTTTACTAATCAGAGACACGCCGCTGTTTTCCCCGGACTAATTGCATCCAGGGAATGTTTTTCTAGCTAGTGAAGGCGGATTTACTTTTATCAGTAAGCAAAATGTAAAAGAGATCGCTGCATGTGATAAAGGCAACCTTCTGACTGCACAGACACATCAAAGTTGTATTTTATGCTTTAGGGCTGTTCTAGAAATTATATGTTGCAAGTGGGTGGGGTAGTTTTTCTCCAACATTAACCTCTTATGTTGAAAAAAACAACCAACGTTCATATTTATGCAATAAAATACTTTTGTCTGCACAATGCCTGGTTCAGTTTTTCTTACTAAAATGTTAGGGGCCGAATTTACAAAGCCTGTTTAGACGCATGTAACTACATACATTTACGATGCTTAAACACCTGTAACTACATACATTTACGATGCTTAAACACCTGTAATTACATACATTTACGATGCTTAAACACCTGTAACTACATACATTTACGATGCTTAAACACCTGTAACTACATACATTTACAATGCTTAAACACCTGTAACTACATACATTTACAATGCTTAAACACAAGCATTAAAGATAAACAAGCTTCGTAAATTCGGCCCTAGATTTGTAAATTTAAGTAGTTAAGTATTTTGGTCCTTTTCCACCATTTTCCTTTCCGCTAGCAAAAACCAGCCTGTCCTGGAAAACCGTTCATGTTTAAGCCATATAATTAGCCTAGATTTAAAAAAAAAAGGTTTCCAATCCTTTTTCACAAATGGGGAATGGGGGGGGGGGGGGGGGGGGGGATTGCCAGCAATAACCTTTCTGTAACGTATCCACCACCAAGGAGTTTATTTTGTTTATTTCTTAACTAAGCGTTACTTAAAGGCAGTGTTAACTTGTTATTTCAGGATGGACGTTGTGTTGTTATTACTATTCATTCTGCTGGGTGTTTAACCTTTTTCTAGTACCATTAGCCACACATAACATAAACTCTCCAAAAGTAATAATTGGGTTCTGAAGTTTTAGTCTAAGATTCGTCCATTATAACAGCAGAGCCAATTGTTATATATTTCCATAACTTATCATGTAATTTGCCATCTTAGGTAATCATGCTGTTATCATATGTCTTCGAGCGTGATCTATTTTAATTGCTTTGTAAACTTTACAAATAAAGTAGCCTACTAGTGCTTAAAACGTATTTATAGGGTAGAAGGCGTGGAATTTTTTCAAATAGCCACATTATTATAATTGAGGGCGGGAGTTTACACTTGACATTTGTATTTATGACAGGCACGCAGGTAATGTACTCCATAAATCAGAATCAAGCCTGCAAATTGATGAACCATTGGCCTTTTGTTGAACGACCATTCGCTGAAGTCATCACATTCAACAACAAGCTGTTCAACAGCTGTGTTCGCGCTTCGGGATCCAAGAGCGGCCTCTGCCGTGATACTAGACGTCAGCTGGTGAACTACTGGTGGTCATTTATCATCCAGAGGTCATTCTACACACATCAAATAGACAACTCGTTTTGTTCTTAGACCCCTACTGCAACATTGAAAATATTAAAGATTAATTTCAAAGAATCCATTCTGTTGCAATGTTTGACTGAATGAATGTGTGTGGGGGATATGAAGAACAAAGGGAGAGAGAGAGAGAGAGAAAGAGAGAGAGAGAGAGAGAGAGAGAGAGAGAGAGAGAGAGAGAGAGAGAGAGAGAGAGAGAGAGAGAGAGAGAGAGAGAGAGAGAGAGAGAGAGAGAGAGAGAGAGAGAGAGAGAGAGAGAGGAACAAAGACAGCAAGAAAGAAAAAAAGATCGTAGCCAAAAATTGGACTGTCCTCAAGATAGAATCCAAGAGATATTTCGATTGGGTGAAAAGCTGTGATAATATGTGACCATGAACTACTATTTCTGCTCCTGTAGTTCTTATTGCGAACGTTTACTAAGTAAATGTGCGTAGGTGATCTAATGATTCTTAAATATAATTAGAACTGGATACAGCCGCCAGACAGGAATGAATGGTTATATTCACTGTCCTGTATGTGATGACAAAGACGACTAACAAACACAAAGCCTCCACCAGAATGCCGTTGCTTACATTGAAAAATAGCAAAGGTAATTTCATAAAGCTGTGTCAGAATAACACCTTTGATAAGAGATGGCCGATTACTTATCTGTTTGGTGCAGGAATCCCCCACAACACAGATCGTGCCCACGCGATATAATTAAATGAGCCAGATTTAAAAACACGAGCGAGAGTTGAGTGAGATGAAGCGTGTCTGGGTTCTCTCACTCCACACTTTATCTTTTACATGCATGGGTACAACATGATAACCAAGCTGTATGTCGAAGATTACCCGTTAATTGCATGGCAGAAAACGGTCTCCTCTTATTCAGAGGCTGGGGATGGAGGTGAGGTGGATACAGGTATAGACCTATATGTCCTATGCTGGCACCGCTGTGTATGATCGGTTAAAACGTATGGTTTACTCCTGTTTGCAGATACCTGCTATTTGTGCTAATCCATTTCTATGTCAATGCTTATGCTCGCATTTGATTTTTAAAAAAAATTGTTTCCAAGTTAAGTCAAGTGAAAAAGATGGCTATCGTTCTTTTTTTTTATAGGCCTGTATGTTCTATACCAGCTCAGACGCGTGTGTAGGAAGTTTAGCAAAGGGTGAGGCAGGTCTAGTCTGTGGCGACCGACGTTTATAGTAGGGGTCGAGTCGTGCTCCCCACAAAAAATATATATTGAGAAACTAACATGCTTGAATAGGAAGGGTATCGACCTTCGCAACCCTCTCCCTGCTGAGCTTCCACTTAAATATAATCTTAACTAAAAACTCTACGCACGTTCCAAGCACTGCTCCCACCTCTCCAGCCCTAAAATATAAGTATGTTTGTTTGTGATGCCTTACGAACAGTCCAAGACTACTCATTAAATGTACAGTGGACATACCACAACCGTTATCCCAGAAAGGACTGTAACATAGATCTATAGATACAAATGAATGGTGTTACGCTATAGTCCAACATAAGCTATTTGTTCTAGGGTTTTTGTTTGCATATTTTAATAGAAAGGTATGCCGCTTGGTATAGTTTGTAGACATTGTTCTTGTTACCCATCTCCTACAAGTAAGATAGTATGTTATCTCCAGCCAGGTAATGAGCCGAGACGTGTGTCAAATGAAGACATGTAATGGGAGTTGGCAGTAACTGGCAATACCACAGCTGTCTGCTGGTAATGATCGGCCCTGCAGGCCGTACTACACCAAATAAAAAGTATTTATAACCCATTAGTACCATTATATTAGTATATCATCGCATGCAGATCAACACCATGCTGGTACTGCTGTGTACGATCGGTTAACACTTATGGTTAACTCCTGTTTGGAGATACCTGTTATTTGTGATAGTCCATTTCTATGTCTGTGCTTATGCCATCATTTGATTTTTTAAAAATTGTTTCTCAATTAAGCCAAGTAAAAAAGATGACTATCGTTCTTTTGTTTTAATTATGGGCAAGAGAAGGATATTTTTATTCTTCTTCTTCTTTTTGGGGGGTGGAAGGGGTGGTGGTGGGAGGAGTTGATTATACAGAACTGGACAAGAAACTTTTAAAATGAAATCAAAGAACTTTTAAAATGCATTATTATTTTCAGTTTCAACACAAGTGGTTTTGGCATACTGAAGAATATATCTTAGATGTCAGCATTTAATAAGTTGCAAGCGCTACTATCTAGAATGGCCAATAGAGATGCTACGGATCGAAACTGAACATCGTTAGAAGGTTCGTGGGGGTTTTCATTAAAAAAAAAAAGATAAAAAAATATTGTACCTTTTTCTAGGGGCGGGTGGGGACGATCACCAACTAAGTTTTTAAGTGGCCTAACGTAGCTATGCAAATCAGTAGTATATGGTGTCATTTCAAAAAGAAGTAAACTATAAACTTTTTTCCGAAACTGCCATACCACCGTGTGTGCCAACAGCTCCTGAAGTGTTGAAATCTGGAAAGCTAGCACGTGAGTAAACATTAATAAACACCATAAAATAGCCCATGGGTCCAGGGAGAGTTGTAAGATCAACGGATAGCAGTTGTAAAGCTGCGATCTCAAGTATAGATATAATACATACACGTATGGGATGTATTATGCAGTTTATACTTCGACCATGACGCAACATCCTTCGATTTAACGTATAGCTTCTATTTTCAATTTAAGATACACAAAAAAAACCCACGCATTATTAGCTATTGCCAGACTCCGATAGTGTACCGCGTGTGATCGCTTTAATATTATATAGACGTATGAGATGGCAATTTAATTGGGAAAGCGTGCCTCGAAAAACAAAATGCCTTAAATCCACCTCAAGGAATAACATTTCCAACGAATACAAGTACATGTATCAGAATTATTGGTCCTGGAAAAAGAATGAATGAATGAATGAATGAATGAATGTTTAACGACACCCCAGCACGAAAAATACATCGGCTATTGGGTGTCAAACTATGGTAATGCAAACAAATAAGGTGATGATCAACATCAATATAAAAATTCAAAATTTAAATAAAAACAGTGTAAAGAACTGTGCAAAAATACAAATATCACAGATAGATACTGACTTTTACTCAAAATTTCAATTTGTGCTGTATTGGCCATTCTCAAAGAGAATGTTATACCCCTGCACTACGGTGAGGTTACAGCACGCGCAGGGGTGGGAAAAGAAAGAAAAATGAGAGCTCAATTCCTTACAAAACTTTCTACTTTTACATGTACAAACTAGGGTCTGCAACTTCAAAGCGACAGACCCCAGTTTTTAAAACACTAAGGCATATTTTTCACTATTAAAGCCGTTTATGATCACTGAAATCAAACACTACTTATATTTTAGTTAGATAATCCATTTCCGTACAACCGTGGTGTTTCTGGTCATTCTGGTGTTTCTAATACCACAAAATGCATTTTTCATATTTTTAAATACGCACGTGCGTCTGAGAAATAACAGTTATGGTGTCAAGTTTAAGTCTATTTTTAACGATATTTCACCGTTTCAACGTCACAGACTTTTGTTTTACTATCTTGCAACGTTATCCAAATGTGTTTCAGGTTTGTAACTTAACCAAAATTAGTGCGTTATCCAAATGTGTTTCAGGTTTGTAACTTAACCAAACTTAGTGTCCATTGTTATGGGTTAAAACTAGGGTCTGTACCTTTAACGATATCCGTCGATAAACTTAAAACTGTAATTTAAGCATACAGAGATTTGCTTTAAAGTGAAGCAATTTCGTGCCTTTTTCGTGAAGGATTGTATTTGAAATTCGTAGGAATTTGGGTTTGTTTTTATAAATATGTAAAGAAACACAATACTGAACAACAATTAAATGTAATTTGAGCACAAAAAAACCTTAGGATTTAAATAATTGAACGGTACAATAGCATACATGCACGTTCGAGCGAGCGAGGGCATGTGCGTACACTCATAACTCACAAAAAAATATTATAGCACAGAGCCAAACTTGAAGCTAAAATGACTCATGATTCTCATGTCGCGGACAGAGAGACCTTTTATCTGTAAATGCCAGACGTAACTAGTATACCCGCAGTGAAATCGAGTAGTTCCATCTGACGTCACGCCAGGAAACCGCGCTATCTTGTCTGAGCGAAAATATCTTCTAAAACCCGACCATCGGATGACGTCCATTGCACGATAACCCTGCTCTTTAACAAGTTCGCCGCTGTACTTTGAAATACGGGATGAGAAAGGTGCCGGTGTCTAAAAATATACTTCTTTATTTATTGTCTGATATATAAACACTGCACAAACTGAGGTTGTTGTTGTGTGTGTGTGTACGTTCGTGTGTGTTTGATTGTATATGCGCATGAGTGTATGCGTCTTTTATATGCGAGTGTCAGTTTTTGCTAGCGTGTGCGCTCGTACGGTTGCACGCTCGTGTGTGTGTGTGTATATATATACTACTCAAAAGAATTTAAGGGTCAAAAATGTATAACCAAATAAGTTTCAGAGTGTATTAGATTGATGATGTAAACTACACCAAAAATTTAATTTATTGTTCCATATTTACAAAAAACCCACAAATAAACGTCACTGTATACAAGAAAGTCACATGACATGCTGTCAAAGTTGAAGGTTGTCAAACATGGATTTTACACATTAGAACATTCGTTTAATAGTGTGTGAATCCACCCCTGGCGCGAATACACTCGACACATCGTTGCCTCATGCTGTTGATCAGACGTCTGAAGAACTCTTGGGGAATGGCCTGCCACTCTGCCATAAGAAGTTGACCCAGATCATGAAGGTTGGCCGGAGGGGCATGGTTATCCCTAACTCTCCTGCCTAATTCGTCCCAGGCGTTCTCTATTGGGGCCAAGTCAGGCGAATATGCTGGCCAATCCATCCTGGCGATACCTTGTTGTCTGAGAAAGTCCGTTACCACCCTGGCGCGGTGGGGTCTGGCATTGTCATCCTGCAGAACTGCCCCGCCGCCAATTTGCTGAAGGCCTGGGAGAACCAACGGCCGGATAATCTCATTCAGATAGCGGATTCCATTCAGATTGCCATCCACCACATAGAGAGGGGTCCTGTGGTGGATAGAGATGCCGCCCCACACCATGACGCTGCCACCACCGAACCGGTGACGTTGTCTAACGTTAACGTCAGCGAAGCGCTCCCCAGGACGCCTGTAGACACGAACCCGACCGTCGTTGAACTGGAGACTAAACCTGGACTCATCAGTGAACATCACTCGACCCCACTGAACACGTTGCCACCGCAGATGAAGTGTGCACCAGTGACATCTGGCCGTTCTGTGACGTGGTAGGAGTGGTGGTCGAACAGCCTGGCGACGGCAGCGTAGATTATTGGCTCTCAGACGATTGCGTATGGTTTGATCAGACACTCGAGTTCCAGTCGCAGTCCGCAGATTGTCACGTAATCGGCGTGCAGTGGTTGTGCGTTGACGTAGAGCCATATTGGTGATGTAGTGGTCCTCTCTATTTGTAGTGCTTCGGGGTCTTCCCGAACGTGGACGATTTCGAACAGAATTCGTTGCTTGGTACCGTTGCCACAGTCGGCCAACGACACTGACTGACACAAAGTCTCAGAGCAACATTTCTTTGCGTATTGCCATCCTGAAGCCAAGCAATAGCCCTTCCTCGATCTTCGATAGTCAGTTGACGTCGTACCATTGTCGAATTTGGAGTGTGCACCGTACACGAACACAAGCTCCAATTATACGGAAATTCAGCATTGGGAACATGGAATACACATGCAAAGCGTGAAAATGAAGCGCTTTGTGAAAAAGCAAGTTATGGGCACTTAGCAGACCTTTCGCTTTCGCCCTAATTTACATGCAAATGTAAGCATGTTTTCGCCATTAGAACTAGTCGACAGTGTCAATGACAGTGGATTTTAATTCATTTATGGGTTGCTTAGTCCCACTTTCGTCAAAATGGAACAATACCATGCGTGACATTATGGTCTAGCTAATATAATTGACATTCAGAAAATAATGTCGAAAATATCGTCTGACCCTTAAATTCTTTTGAGTAGTTATATATATATATATATATATATATATATATATATATATATATATATATATATATATATATGTGTGTGTGTGTGTGTGTGTGTGTGTAATAATAGAACAACGACAGAGATAACACTAACACTAATTGCAAAGAGTAACTGCAACCTAACCCCCTCATCCATATAGTTTTAGGAAGATAACCGTGTTACTCTCAGCCAACCCCCACATCACTGACATTCAGTATCACATTACATCGTTTTACTTTATACAAACAGCACGACCCTAATAGTGAATTAAATTTCGTCTACAGACTAGGGTCTCCACGAGTACTCGAGTAGGCTACTCTGGCACGGGTCGAGTTTAGCAAGACTCGAGTCTGTTCACAGGACTCGAGTACCCGTGCAAGGAAGAGCGCTCTTATTTATTATTTATCACTTTGCCATTTGCTTGCTACCGGTTACGTTACAGGGCTATAGGACATCGAGGGAAGACAAAAGTCGAATGTGGTTAATGCAGTACAACAGCATGATTTGGCACCCATGTACAGCGCTGAAATTAAGATGCATGATGCTATTTTACTTTATTCCTAAGTCTGATGATCATCTAGTCCTGATCGAGTCTGACCCTCGAGTACCCGAGTCCATTATTTAGGACTCGTGGAGGCCCTATTACAGATACCAAGTGTTCCCATATGGTTTTTCTCTCAGTATATGTAAGTGCATGTGTGTGTTAAATTTCATATAAGTGTTCCCATATTGTTTTTCTCAGTATATATCAGTGCATGTGTGTGTTAAATTTCATATAAGTGTTTCCTTATTGATTTTCTCTCAGTATATATAAGTGCATGTGTGTGTTAAATTTCATATAAGTGTTCCCTTATTGATTTTATCTCAGTATATATAAGTGCATGTGTGTGTTAAATTTCATATAAGTGTTCCCATATTGTTTTTATCTCAGTATATATCAGTGCATGTGTGTGTTAAATTTCATATAAGTGTTCCCATATTGTTTTTATCTCAGTATATATAAGTGCATGTGTGTGTTAAATTTCAAATAAGTGTTCCCATATTGTTTTTATCTCAGTATATATTAGTGCATGTGTGTGTTAGATTTCATATAAGTGTTCCCATATTGATTTTCTCTCAGTATATATAAGTGCATGTGTGTGTTAAATTTCATTTTAGCGTTCCCTTATTGATTCTCTCTCTCTCTCTCTCTCTCTCTCTCTCTCTCTCTCTCTCTCTCTCTCTCTCTCTCTCTCAAAAACTATAAAAAAACGACACCACTAGAGCACATTGATTCATTAATCATCGGCTATTGGATGTCAAACATTTGGTAATTTTTACATATAGTCTTAGAGAGGAAACCCGCTAAATGTTTTCATTAGTAGCAAGGGATCTTTTATATGCACCATCCAACATACAGATAGCACATACCTCTGTATATATATGTGCATGTGTGTGTTAAATTTTGTCTACAAATACCAAGTGTTCCCTTATTTATTTATTTCTCTCAGTATACATTGTGTGCATGCATGTGTCGTAGGGGGCGGGATCTAGCTCAGTCGGTAGGGCGCTCGCCTGAAGTGCATGTGTCGTAGGGGGCGGGATCTATCTCAGTCGGTAGGGCGCTCGCCTGAAGTGCTTGTGTCGTAGGGGGCGGGATCTATCTCAGTCGGTAGGGCGCTCGCCTGAAGTGCTTGTGTCGTAGGGGGCGGGATCTAGCTCAGTCGGTAGGGCGCTCGCCTGAAGTGCTTGTGTCGTAGGGGGCGGGATCTAGCTCAGTCGGTAGGGCGCTCGCCTGAAGTGCTTGTGTCGTAGGGGGCGGGATCTAGCTCAGTCGGTAGGGCGCTCGCCTGAAGTGCTTGTGTCGTAGGGCGCGGGATCTAGCTCAGTCGGTAGGGCGCTCGCCTGAAGTGCTTGTGTCGTAGGGGGCGGGATCTATCTCAGTCGGTAGGGCGCTCGCCTGAAGTGCTTGTGTCGTAGGGGGCGGGATCTATCTCAGTCGGTAGGGCGCTCGCCTGAAGTGCATGTGTCGTAGGGGGCGGGATCTATCTCAGTCGGTAGGGCGCTCGCCTGAAGTGCTTGTGTCGTAGGATCGAATCACCACAGTGGACCCATTCTCCGATGGTTGTTTTTCACGCCCCAACCAGTGCCCCACAACTGGTATATCAAAGGATGTGGTATGTGCTGTCTTGTCTGTGGGAAAGTGCATATAAAAGATCACTCGCATACAGGAAATTTACCAATGAGGTAATTTCAGGGTAGAATTAACACGTTTCACAATTTAAACAAACTTCCAGATTAGTAGTTTAACGCTCTGACCTATTCAATAATTCTATCAGTAATTACAATTCTGGTCTCCCAACTTATATTGTTTGGAAATATTACTTCCCCCTTACAAATGCCACTTTTCAATCATAGGAAAAACTCCCAAAATCATAATAAAAGACGGCATCCCTCCCTGCTCCATAATACATAAAACTGTTCTCTCTAAACAAACTACTAGCGTTATTGATGTAAACACCAACATAATAATACTGGGCCCCGTTTTACGAAGTTGAATACCCAGCCCTCTTCACCCGTCGGTACGCCCATTGGGTAATTTCTCGTTCAAGCCAGTGCTCCACAACTGGTGTAACAAAGGCCGTGGTAGGTACTATCCTGTCTGTGGGATGGTGCATATAAAAGAACCCTTGCTGCTAATTGAAAAGAGTAGCCCATGAAGTGGCGACAGCGGGCTTCCTCTCTCAATATGTGTGTGGTCCGTAACGGCATATAACCGAAAATAAAATGTGTTGAGTGCCTTCCTTCGTTCGCCAAAAAACATGATCATTTTTTGTGAAAACATTAAACTCCACATTGTGGTTAGGCTCTAAACTAAAAATGAGTTGTTTTTGGGAACATGCCAAAAAAAATAAAAATAGGTAGGATCGGTCAGGTTTCTACATTTTTACTCTTTCCCCCTAAATATTAATAAATTTAAAACATCGAAAAAAAAAAAAAAAAAAAACATTCAAAAAAAAAAAAAAAAATTCTAATTGAAAATCTAATCCGTTAACTGTTTAGATGCTTAACTAAACCGATAACATAACACACTTGTGTGCATGCGTGTGTGTGTATGTGTGCGTGCGTGTGCGTGTGCGTGCGTGTGTGTGTGTGTGTGTGTGTGTGTGTGTGTGTGTGTGCTTAATTTACTGCCAATTTACAGAGTATAGTGTATATGAATGCAGTAAAACAGGTTCTAACAAGTATGTAGGTCTAGGTCAGCATCTGACATCAATCAAAGATTCCATAATCATACACCACAGCAAAACAGCGCGAGCTTCACGATATGAGAAATACTAATGAACAACAGACAATGAACAATGAATGAGTTTCCAGCCCCACCCACAACAAACATCATGACTTAATTAAACAGACTGACAGGTGAGTTTGGTGATATTATAACACTGAGCCTGTTTAATCACTCAAATTACATTTGAAAGTTTGTTTTGTTTAACGACACCACCAGAGCACATTCATTTATTAATCATCGGCTATTGGATGTCAAACAAATGGTTAGTTTTGATATATTTTACAAAGTAAAGTCGCTACATTTGTTCATTAGTAGCAAGGGATATTGTATATGCACCATCTCACAGATACGGCCTTTGATATACCAGTCGTGTTGCACTGGCTAGAACCAGAGAAATAACCCAATGAGCCCACAGACGGAGATCGATCCCAGACCGACCGCGCATCATGCGAGCGCTTAATCCGCGTATTCTCCGAACGCTTTAAAAATTACATATCAAATGCATTTTTTTATTCAGAATATCAGTGTCTGTACAATATATACAAGATATTTTTGATTGCACAATTTGTTTTAGAATTCAAGAGTAGATTTTTCTTCCCACTAATTCCATACGTACGAAAAATATATAGGGGAAGGATTTAGCTCAGTCGGTTGAGTGCTCGCTTGATGTGCTTGCGTCGCAGGATCGAACCACCTCGGTGGATCCATTCAGCTGATTGGAGTTTTTCTCGTTCCAACCAGTGCATCACAACTGGACAAAGGCCATGGTATGTGCTTTCCTGTCTGTGGGAAAGTGTATATAAAAGATCCCTTTCTGCATTAAGAAAAATGTAGCGGGTTTCCTCTGATGACTACGAGTCAGAAATTACCAAAATGTTTGACGTACAATAGCCGATGATTAATTAATCAATGTGCCCCACTGGTGTCGTTAAACAAAACAAACTTTAAATATTATATATATATATATATATATATATATATATATATATATATATATATATATATATTAGGAAGTAAAATGAAATCTGAAATACTACAAACATTAGGACGACCATACTACTGAATATACAGACACTAAGTGATAATGTATTTAACATGTAATTTTAGCTGTTAAAATGCTTTGTTAGTCAGAAAGATTACAATGGCAGAAAATGCAGGACTGTCCCTTCAGTAAGTTCATAACAAGAGAGAATTAACAAAAGTATTGGTTCGCGTTTCATATCCAATGAAACCTTCAATAACGGGCACCGTCATAATAATTACATGTTTTTTTAAGACCACCTCATAGTAAAAGCCAGTTTTTGTAAACCAGAATGGTATTACCATTTAAAAAAAAAAATCGAACCTGCTTTATATAGAACGGGGGACGGGCGGGTGGATATTTCTCCCACCTCTCCCTGTTACTGTGCTCAGAACGCTGGAAATGTGTCATATTTGAAGACCTGAAAACAGGTTCAAGACCTTCAAGTTCAAGGCCTCAAATCCCCCCCCCCCCCTCGGGCCATCGCACTAACTGTGGCACCCACATTTTCAAATACATTCCGCGTGCTCTGCTGTGTATAAGGGGATCTCACGATGTATCAGTTTTGTAGAACACATATGTACATGTATTGATATCTATAAAAATCCACCTGCATATTTGTGCGGCTTATTTATAGACAGATTGCATTCTTCAAGTTTTTTCAATTTTACCAGAATCGACGAACACGTAATACACGGGGGTGGGTCTCATACAGGGCAGTTACCCCATCAAAAAAAAAAAAAAAAATAAAATAAAATCCTTATTTGTTAAGTTGGAGAAAAACGTATATTACTGTCCATCTATTTTATTAAAACAATTTTTCTGCTCACCATCCGTAAATTTTATTATTTCACACAGGTTGCATTAAATAAGACTGGTCATTGTTTTTTATTTCTGTAATATGAAACAAATATTTGAAATAGTTTATATTAATTTCGTGGTTAATATTTCCAATAAAAGGTATTATTGTTTTAGATGAACACTTGCTTACCTTAGGTCCCATTTCAAAGTTTTTACTGCTTATATAAATCCACTTGTCAATGCACCCCTCTAGCTACAGGTAAAGAACAGCACTAAACAAGATTAACCCCAACCACCAGAATGGGGAAAATATCACCGCTTTGGTGGGCGCATGGAATCGCCCTATAGGAGTTATAACTTAAAAAAATATCTAACAAAAAAGTAAAGTACAATTTATTGATAATGCTACATTACACATTTTGACTAATTACGAATAAAATTAAGAAAACAACAATGGAATTTTTATTTTGTCTATATCACAAATCGTTTGGTTCAGCGTTTTAAAAATATCAAAAACCTTACACCCCTGGTGCCAAAATAGATTCATCCCGTCTGATTTTGGCAAACTATCTTCTTTCAAGAACATTCGTTTGATACGCCAAAAGCAATCGGCGGGGGAATTCCACGTACATCTGTTACCAGGCGTACACACATCGCATCTACATCGTCGTTACTGTGTTAATGTGTATCAGTCGTCCAAGTTTGCGGACTTGATTATTCTGTTATGGGTCGTGTGCCGTCATGTTTTCGGTTTAAGGCGTGTTTACAAAACATACCTGTGTCGTATTTCATCCCATGTCTTTGAATCAAAACCTGTAGAACCCGAAGAACCGACTGTATTTCTATAAAGCGTATACAATAAAGTGTTTCTTACAGATTAACATATAATGTATTAGGCCAGTAAAATGATGTACATTTGTACTTTGAAGTAAGTTACTATTTCATATTGCCCACGTTAATAGGGCGGGTGCCGTCAACTGTACAGCGCTCGCCCGAGATGCGATGTATTGTAGGATCGAAGGCATTAAGTTTACCTGTCGAATGTTTTCCAGATCTAACCAGTGCCCTGCGATTGGTATACCAATAGTCGTGGTATGCGTTGCCCTATCTATATATATATATATATATATAAAAAAAGAACATACAAAACATCCTTTCTGGTTTTCTTTAGAAGTAGCCTCCTTGTATTTCATGGCAGCGAGTTTCTCGTTGTACCTAGTGTCTCAATAATAATATACTAGACACGAAATATCCGTAGTTGAAAATTAGCTAAGGTGTCGGTAAACTATTTCTTTCCTTTCTTTTCCGAAAGGTCACAGATCAGGAGGTGATATAAAGTTATTTTCATGCAACTAATGGAGGTTAAATAACGCAATTCCGCTGCTTCAGTTGGGCGTTAATGTGGGAGAGGAAATCCTCAGCTACCGCTTAAGTCATTCGTCTGAGTCACTAGCAGCAGAGGGTATATTACATGCACTTTAGCACATGTGTAACGGTAATTGATTTAGACATTTAAAAATGTGTTTCAGCAAATATGTATATATTTTTCCCACCTACATGTTAATTAAAAAATACAAATAAAATAAAATAAAATAAATCAGTGTACAAGACTAAAATGGTTTCGGTTTCGTGGGTTTCCGACAAGTGTCTTTAATAAATATAGCAATGTGTTTCACTCGATAGTTGAACCAGAGAAATGTGCCTTTCTAATCAGTGTACAATTATTAACAGCAAGTACACACGCCAATTCGACGAACATGTTTTTATGTATATTTATACCTAAAAACAGAAAACTACTCATTAATGCACTTAAAATTTATTTTCATATCTACCCACCAAAAAATGTTTTTACGGATGCTGTACAAAAGTTAAAGTTTGCTTTGTTTAACGATACCACTAGAGCACATTGGTGTATTAATCATGGGCTATTGGATGTCAACCATTTGGTAATTTTGAGATATAGTCTTAGAGAGGAAACCCGCTACATTTTTTTTTTTAACATTAGTAGCAAGGGATCTTTTATATGCACCATGCCACAGACAGGATACCACATACCACGGCCTTTGATATACCAGTCATGATGCACTGGCTAGAACGAGATCGATCGATCCCAAACCGATCGCGCATCAAGCGAGCGCTTTACCACTGGGTACGTTCCGCCCTCGGATGCTATACCTAACAGAAAAATTGTTTTAAACACACCCAAGCAGGTCTCAAGCCATGTTTCATATAAAGAAGAATTAAGTAATTCTATTTTCTGGATAATAATTGTATCTTATAGAGTTCACCGGCCTCGGTGGCGTCGTGATTAGACCATCGGTCTACAAGCTGGTAGGTACTGGGTTCGGATCCCAATCGAGGCAGATACCGACTCCAAACCCTGAGTGAGTGCTCCGCAAGGCTCAGTGGGTAAGTGTAAACCACTTGCACCGACCAGTGATCCATAACTGGTTCAACAAAGGCCATGGTTTGTGCTATCCTGCCTGTGAGAAGCGCAGATAAAAGATCCCTTGCATCCTGTCGTAAAAGAGTAGCATATGTGGCGACAGCGGGTTTCCTCTAAAAAACAGTGTCAGAATGACCATATGTTTGACGTCCAATAGCCGATGATAAGATAAAAAATCAATGTGCTCTAGTGGCGTCATTAAATAAAACAAACTTTACTTATAGAGTTCAACATGTTAAAATGTTTAAGATATCCTAATGGACATACTTCAGTTTTGAGACGAAAACGTCAAAATTAACTTTGCCAGTTACATTTTCTTATCTGATTTGTCAAGCGCTTTCCCATTGTTTTGTGCTGAATAGTACTAAAAACATTGCGATGGACTTGCATATGTTGTATAAAAACAGCTGAATAAAAACAAAATTGCTAGCGATAGCATGTGAATTTGTTAAAACTAAAGAAAAAGAAAGAAAGAAATGTCTTATTTAACGACGCACTCAACACATTTTATTTTCGGTTATATGACGTCAGACATATGGTTAAGGACCACACAGATATTGAGAGAGGAAACCCGCTGTCGCCACTTCATGGGCTACTCTTTTCGATTTGCAGCAAGGGATGTTTTATATGCACCATCCCACAGACAGGGTAGTACATACCACGGCCTTTGATATACAAGTCGTGGTGCACTGGCTTGGACGAGAAATATTGTTAAAACTGTAGTTGTGTGTTTTGTTTTGTGGGTTTTTTTTTGTTGTTATTTTATTTTTGCATGTATAAATAATATGGTGAAGAGGTATTTCATCTTTACTAAAGACGTAAGTGCCACTTTCCGTCGTCAAGCTCGGTCTTCTCTGAGCTGCACTGTGGGCGGGACCTAGCCCAGTGGGAAAGCGCCCGACTGATCGGTCGGTTTGGGATCGATCCCCGTCGGTGGCACATTGGGCTATTTTTCGTTCCAGCGAGTGCACCACGACTGATATATCAAAGGACTTGGTATGCGCTATCTTGTATGTGGGATGGTGCATATAAAAGATTCCTTGCTACTAATGGAAATTAGCGGATTTCTCTTCTCCAAAACTATATACCAGAATTATCAAATGTTTGACAACCAATAGCCGATGATAAATAAATTAATGTGTTCTAGTGGTGTCGTTAAACAAACCAAACTTTAACTCTATGCTGCACTAAGAAACGTTGACACCTACACAATATATTAATACGAATCAACAAAAAGCGTATTAAAAAGTTAACGTTTGTTTTGTTTAACGACACCATTAGAGCATATTGATTTATTAATCGTCGGCTATTGGATGTCAAACATTTGGTAATTCAGACATATAGTCTTAGAGAGGAAATCCGCTACATTGTTCCATTAGTAGCAAGGGATCTTTTATATGCACCATTCCACAGGCATAATAGCACATACCACGGCCTTTGATATACCAGTCGTGGTGCACTGTCTCGATCGAGTAATAACCCAATGGGCCCACCGATGGGAATCGATCCTAGACCGACCGCTTTACCACTGGGCTACGTCCCGCACCAAAAAGCGTATTCATTATTAAAAACCCCACAAAAAAAACATATATTGATTGTCCGAAGCGACCAAGGTGTGTTTTGTTTAATATTGACATAGCTAATGAAAGTAATGAACGTGTATATTGACAAAGTCAGCTGTACTCTCTGTTAACAATAAAATGCATTAAAATCCTTTTAAGCCATTTCAATGATGATCGGGACTAAACACATTTAATTCATGTGTAATTCAATATGATATCACCTATTGTCAGTGTAATGGAAGTGTCAAAAGTAATGTTTAGTTTGTTTAACGACAACACTAGAGCACATTGATTAATTAATCATCGGCTACTGGATGTCAAACATTTAGTAATTTTGACATATAGTCATGAGAGGAAACCCGCTACATTTTTTTCTATTGCAGCAAGGGATCTTTTATATGCACTTATCCACAGACAGGATAGCACATACCACCGCCTTTGATATACCTGTCGTGTTGCACTGGCTGGAACGAAAAATAGCCTAATGGGCCTACCGACGGGGATCGATCCCAAACTGACAGCGAATCAAGCGAGCATTTTACCACTGGGCTACGTCCCGCCCTGCAGTCAAAAAATAAACTACATTGTACCATGTGACAGTTTTCACACACTTTTGTTGTGGTAAAAAAAAAAAAAAATGTGATAGGAGCGGCCCGTAAGAACCGAGGTTATAGACAGACATCCACCTACTCTATAAACAAGCATTCTGAGAGTACTGATAAACCAATGCATGCCCCCTACCGAGCCCAACAAAATCCCGTATTTCCTACCTTCAAGGGCCACAACTCAGTGAAACATTCATAAATCGTCATGTATGTCAAACCTGATCTCTACATTTAAGCTTCATATATTGAGGCATTGCAAAAAAAACACAAAAAACTATCGGAAAACCATTTTTCGTATCTCCTAAGTTCAAGGGCCATAGCTCTGTAAAAAAAAAAAGAAGGGGGAGTAAACCTATATGTGGGACAAAAGGACTGAAAGAAGAACGGACGCGAAACCTATAGTCCCTTCCGATTTGACCGGTAGGGGATTAAAAAAGATAAAACAATTGTATTGTACGTTCCACTAGAGATTGTGCCCCCCCCCCCCCCCCACACACAACACACACACTCACACACTTTAAAATCAGGGGTCTCGCTACATGTCATAAGCAATGGCGGGCCCACCATCTCTTAAGACTAATTTCCAATACGCCCGCCATCCATTGGCAGCGATAGTAATATCCGCCATCCGTTTATTTAGGCCGCCATCCAAAATCACAAGTCATGCCATCGTCTTGAACTACCAGAGTAATCAGGTTCATCGTCGTTTACAAGACATTTTCGAAATACTTGTACCCTGAAAATCTTAGGTACCATCCCTTCCTATAAGTGGAACCAGCTCTACCGATTCCCTCCATCCCTTTCCTGAATATTGGAGAGATCACCGCACTTCAGATAGCGTTCTTTCATATATGCCTGTTGAAGAAGGGCTGATATGCCAGTAAATTACTCATATCGTGTGGCGTGGCCTTAACTAATTATTTAATTTCATTTCAACTTATTTTCGTGATTATGTCCATTTAAGGTTCAAGCACGCTGTCCTGGGCACACACTCCCCCCCCCCCCCCCCCCCCCCAGCTATCTGGGCTGTGTGTGTAGCACAGTGGGTTAATTGTTAGTTGTTATTTATTAGTGAGAGAGAAGAGGGTGTAGTGGTCTTACACCTACCCACTGAGTAGCTAAAACGCGCTCTGGGTGGGAGCCGGTACCGGGGTGCGAACCTAATACCCACTAGTTTCATGTCTGATGGCTTAACTTACCACGACACCACCGAGGCAGGTTAACTAATTAAACTTTGACCTGATCAGCGTTGAAAAACCCCCAAGGCTAACGATCACCTAGTGTTTACACGATGGCAATGTACTAAACGCAGTTTATCTCTCTCTGTATACATAATTGCAATTTATACATCTGAATCAATATATACGTTAATGCATTGACCAATTCCGTTCATTTAGCATCAGTACGGCATAGTACGTGGATTAGATATCAAGCAACGTGGATTAGATATTAAGCAACGTGTGCTGTTAAGTGAAATAATAACAATGCGGCGTTTCCATTAGTTAAACCAACTGAGTTAAATGTGTGAAAATGTGGCTTTTACCTCACTCTATATTACATGCAATTAACACCGACCGTGGAGTAAATAGAAATCGCATCTACTTTCGACGTACCGATAGTTTTCAACAGCTATGTAAACGATTGGTTTAAAAATAGATAACAACAGGTTTAATGGTCGGGCTACTGGTGCTCTCTTGCACCTGCCAATGCGCGCGGTCCCCTCTCCTACCCAGCCCAGTCCCTTTGCTGCCCTGGACAGAGGAGCCGGCCATGACCGGTACCTGTGCCCATGACAGGCGTGCGTTACAACAGCGTGTTCTGAAGGAACACGTAAAACCCTCTGATCGACCTGACCTTAATGGCATTGGTTTAAGGCCGGTGGACAATTAAGCGACACACTGATAGGCCGCCCGACAGGTATTATGACGTCATCAGACCCCCCCCCCCCCCCAGAAGGGTTTTATTTAGTGACGCACTCAACACATTTTAACTACGGTTATAACGCGTCGAACATTATTATGGTTAAGGACCGCAGAGATAATTAGAGAGGAAACCCCTGTTGCCACTCCATGGGCTACTCTTTTCGATTAACCAGCAGCAAGGGGTCTTTAATATGCACTATTCCATTTACAGGATAGTACATGCCACTGATTTTGTTTTACCAGTCGTGGTGCACTGACTGGAACGAGAAATAGCACAATGGGCCCACCGATTGGGGTCAGTCCTAGTCCCATCGCGCATCAGGCGAGCACTTTACCACTGGGCTACGTCCCCCCCCCCCCCCCCCCCCCCCCCCCCCCCCCGACGTAAGTGTTGCCACAGTTCTGTCGCACACAGCGTTTCCGCGATGCAAATAAACTTTAATTACCATTCTCAAATTTGAAAAATATCTACGGAAACAATACTCTCGAAATTTTAGAAAATACAATTATGAGAGATTAAAGCAAAAAGTTAAACAGATTTTCGAGGTCTTTGAACTCGCGGGAATATATTAGTATTTACGTTTGAGTACCCACGCCCCTGCCTGCCCCTAGTTCATGAAGCACCTATAGTCCGTCCCACAGGGAACGACTTTTTTCATATCATAAAATTCACTACAAGTTATTTATTTCTCAGCAGATTGTATTGTAACTTGCCCACACAAATAGTAATTGTGTGTTATTTCCAAAACACTCTTATTTTTCTTCTTATGTCAATCCAAACTGAAATTATTAACATAAAACATTTTTGTAGGAGGATTGGACGGACTATAGCTCTGTTGTTAATTGCTACTGTTTATTACTGCGTGCTCACGTGTGTCCACACACAAAGAGGCGGTGTCCCATTGTTGGTATGACAGTAATTTGTAGAATTTACCACTTCTTTATTTGTCCCGAAAACGTCAACCTTTACCGTAGATAAACGATTTAAGGTTCTACGCACAGTGGAAATTAAAAACGTTCAGAAACATTTTGAAAAAAGCAGCTTATTGAAATTGGAACCTCATGGAATGCGGAATAAAGGCACGTTCTATTTTATATCTTTGTGATTAACATTGATATAGCTGGAGAGAAAGTTTGTTTTTGTTTAATGACACCACTAGCGCACATTCATTTATTAATCATCGGTTATTGGTTGTTAAACATTTGGTAATTTTTACATATATAGTCTTAGAGAGGAAACCCGCTACATTTTTCCATTAGTAGTATGGGATCGTTTATATGCACCACCCCACAGACAAGATAGCACACACCATAACCTTTGATATACCAGTCGTGATGCACTGACTAGGAACTAGAAATAGCCCAATGGGCCCGCCGACGGGGATCGATCCCAGACTGACCGTGAATCAGGCGAGCGCTTTACCTCTGGGCTACGTCCCGCCCCTTAGCTGGAGAGGACAATGTAGTTCAGTTGCCTAGTGCTCTCCTACCGTCCGATGGGTCGCACGATCGATTCTACTAAGTGGACTGGGGTTTTTTCCTGTCCCAGTCAGTGCCCCACAATAAGGTCGTGGTTTATACTGTCCTGTCTTTAGGACATTGCATATAAAAATAGTACTTGCTGCTTTATCGGTAAGAGTAGCCCATATGTCGTCAGCGGGTTTTCTATTTTTCTCTCTATCGACCAAAGTTTGTTTTGTTTAACGATACGACTGGAGCACAGAGATTAATTAATCATCGGCTATTGGGTGTCAAACATTAGGTAATTCTGACTCGACAGAGTCAACAGAGGAAACCCGCTACATTTTATCCTAATGCAGCAAGAGATCTTTCATATGCACTTTCCCACAGACAGGAAAGCTGGTATCACGGCATTTGATCAGTTGAATGGATCCACCGAGGTGGTTCGATCCTGCGACGCAAGCACCTCAGGCGAGAGCTAAATTCCGCCCCTAAAACATAAACAAGAAGAAAAAGGAGAAGGAAAAAAAAAAAACGACCCTTGTTGATGTAGTTTACAGCAGACATTTATTACTTGGTGTTATACATCAACTGAATTATTACAAATACATCACTATGAAGGTGTTTCCGGTTCAGATGAATAACTTTATTAGAGGGATATTTTACAGCACGGATACACATCTACTAAAAACGAAGGTGCTAAACACGAACTAACTTGTACGGTTTACCTCAGGATTTGTGTTTTAAGAACAGTTTACTTTGAAGTTGCGTACAGTATCAGTGGCGTAGTGGTTAAGCCATGATATTTAAGGCAAGTGAGTGCTGGGTTCGCATCCCTGTAGCGTCTTCCAACCAGATTGACCTTTACACCTACTCGAATCTTATGTCTCAATCCATGGACAAATTTCACAAAATTAATCATCGTACGTTTACGTCTGCGACTAGCAATTACAAAATTACACCGGTCAGGCGTCGGTACAGCAGAAAATTACACCATTATAGAAGATAGGTCATGAAAATGAAATATGTGTACCTCACACTGTATTAGTTGTACTGTTAATAGTAACAAACAATGTGATTTAATGGTACATTTACGTTCATTTGCAAAATTAGGCTTACAATTTTGTTTTATGAAATTGGGCTCTGGAGAGTCGGCCCAGATAACAGCGCCACGGAACTGCAATCAAATACCAGCATAAAAATCGACAAAAAATAAAGCTCATTACCTTAGTACCCTTTTTTTTTTTTTTTTTTCAGTTTGCAAAAGTAACATCGATGATGACTGTCGGCCAATATTTCATTTTGTCCGTACATGTGTGGACAAGAAATGAATGTCGATACATCTTGTCATTAAACTCACATTTACGAAGGGTACTAAATGAAAATGAAATATTACTTATATGAAATATTCAAGATAACCGACTGTGACTATTTTAATTCACAATAACCTTCAGAATAACAACTTTGTTCTTCCTACTAGACATATATAAAACAATAAAATACATATGTACGATATATATTGTTATTTTACTCGAGAACTAATTATCTGTTATGACTTTTATATTTACAGAATTAAGAAATAAGACTTTCAATATGCAATTAAAAGTGTCTAGACAATACGATAAAATAAATTATAATGTGATATTACAATATGCATGCTATTAATAACAAAGACTTTCACAAATATATGACAAGCACTGCTGGAAAAGCCAAAGCTGATATCAAGAAAATAAAACAAAAAAATGCGTCAAGATTCCTGTACCACCGATTCTTTTTCGATTTGTTTGATTCGGACGAACCGGACATTGGATTAATGCTGGTATCATCATCACTCTTGGAGACGTCCTGTTTCAGGATTGTGCTGAGTGTTACAAGCATCGACTGTTCGTCGATTTGACTGAGCGACTTTGATGCTCGGTTGTTGACCCGCAGAACCAGCAGCGTGACGAAAATCGCCGAACAGCAGTGACACAGGACGAACACCAGGTACATCTCAAAGAGGGACAGAGTCTGTGACGTCCTGGGCATCGAGTCGTTGATGAAGTTGAGGAACATGGAGTAGGATACGAATATAGATATGAGGTAACACATCCTGTCGCCAGAGGGCGCGGGGATGAGGAACACTGAAGACGTCAGTAAGGACAAGAGGAACATGGGAAACAGTGTCGTAACGATGTAAAACAGACTCTTTCGCTTAATAGTTGCTGTAAAATCAGCAACCTGGAAATAATTATTGAGGAGTTTATATATTCCATCTTGATGTTTCTTACATGGGCTTCCAGCCCATGTTCTGAATCATAGTACCATTCAGTCTTAGTTGAAAATATCTTAGGAAAATCTACATTGAAGGTACTGGCATGGAGAAACAGCAGCTGACTATTAGATTCCACAATTTGTAGTCCACACCTCTGGCTATCGAATGGGTATTTAGATATATCTATGGAGCAGGTTGTCCGAAAAATGTCGGTTGTCCATGAGGAGATGTTGCCATTGTCATAGAGGCGGAAGTCATTATGCCCATCATATAGGTATATCCGATCCACGCTATTTACGAAAATAATATCGGGTTTCCAGACATATTCCTGAGCAACGACTATAGACTGGATATTTCCGAATTCTGTTGCATTCCACTTTATGTCAGCATCATACCATTCTATCGTCAAACTTCCCATGAAAGAAAAAGTCTGTTTAACCTCATCAATGTCCAGCAGCGCGATAATTGCAAAACGGATGTGTATGTCTAGTTTTTCCTTCCCTCCAGCCAGAGGTGGGTGTTTTATGAGAGTATTATTCTTGAGGTGCTCAGTCAGTCGATAGTGCGACAGTCTGAATTCAGAATCACACACACTTCCAGCTATCAGAACAAGCCAGACGACCAAGATATCGAGATAGATTACTCCAGTGACTTTCATTGTGTTCAACAATTGTTCTCTGTCTTTTGCGTCTGACTGGGAAAAGTTACACCAGGCTGGACAATGGTGATGTGTTCACGTTTATATCTTAGCACAAAGTATGCGTGTGGACAGTCGGTTGGAATGTCCATCGCATTGATAGCATTGTTTGCTGGCAAACTGTAGTTCGTGTAGATCTGGCTTTGCTAATCGATATACACATACAACGATGCAGGTAATACGCCAGTGGCCTATCAGCTAGCAGAGTTGGAATTAAAAGTGGCAGTTGCTCCACCCTGGGTAATTTATCAAGTGTCAGTTATAGTGAGCAAGACACGTGAAAATAGAAAGCTGTTATTAATTATTAATTTAATTTGTTTCGAATAGTAAATCCACTTCTGAGAAAGCTTAAACTCTCCATCCTAACAATTACCTCTGAAGATGTTAGTTACTTTGAACTACAAACGCGCACACGCGCGCGCGCACACACGTGTACACATGAATATTTACACATATTTCTTTATCTTTTTATTAAAATGTTTTTTGTTCATAACAATACAATAATACATTACAACCCTTTTCTTTTTACAGAAATATAAAATATATCCAACAATATATATATTTATCCTATAACGTACCCATGATATCCATGTGATAAACCCATGTGATAATTTTAGTGTATTAACCCGTTTAATAATGGTATGCAAATTTGCAAGGTCTCTATGTAATGTATTGCTGTGGATAGGTCATTTGCTTACAAACCAACAAGACCTGTGTACCCGAGCGTAACATTTTCAAAGATTTAGTTAAAATGCGTGACGTCAAACTAATTTGCGCTAATCGTGATGACGTCATATTACCGATGGCGGCGACTTTAGTACTGTGATTTAGTAAAAACTGAATTAAAATGTTATTTTAGAAGTGTTATAGGATAAATAGAATTCACTACTCGTGTTTTTAATATGTAAAATATCAACTTCGTCTAGTTAATCGGTATTTGTCTCGGTTGATATTTTCCATATTAAAAAATACTCGTGACGAATCCTCTCTCTCTCTCTCTCTCTCTCTCTCTCTCTCTCTCTCTCTCTCTCTCTCTCTCTCTCTCTCTCTCTCTCTCTCTCTCTCTCTCTCTCTCTCTCTCTTAGAACATACATTAAACCATAACTGCACATGTTGAAATTGTTAAATACAAAGTCACATTTCAAGTATAAAGAGATAATAATAATAGGGCATAGGCCTAAATGCATTTCTTAACAATTTTGTTAAATTACTATAAAGACAAGATTGTTAAATGATCTAACATTGAATATAAAACATTGTTTGAATGTACAGAAATACAGGTTAATCCTACTGTAGTACATTGTATAATGTTATAATGTTACTTAGTGATTGCGATATATTTACATTAAATAAAACGTTGTCATTAAGTCCATGTGATGTTTTCGTTTGTAATTCGTGTATCAAAAATGTTTCCCTTACTAGGCGGTGGAGTTCATCATTGCTAAATAACTGCTGAATTGGGGGAAAAGAAAAGTTTGATATGTGATGACAATTCGTATTAACGTGGGTATTAACTAATGTAGATTTACATGGTTATAAACTGATGTTCCTACCATGTCCATTAATTCGTAAAGACATCTTATATTGTCCTATATTGCATACCGCACTTTTTTCGGCAAGTGATAAGATAAAAAAACATTTGAAGAACAGCATGTCATAGTATGTTTTATGGGATAAGCACATCCAGTTTGATTGCTTTTAAAGTGATTTGTAATTTTTACATTTATTTTTGCCACATTTATATTTTAATTTGTATTAACATCATTAGATTGTAGTTTAGAATGGACAAGCATGTCTTTAAGATTGAATGGTCTTTTAAAAGAAACAATTGGTTTGCTTTGTGCTAGTTGTTTGAGTTTAACTGACTGTTCAAGAATTCCCCAATACCTGTGTAGTATGTGACCAATATTTGGTGGGAATGGGTTGTATATTACGACGAAAGGTATTATTGTTGTTTGTTCAGAAGTAAATGCTATGCTTTTCTTTGAGTCTAATTAAAGTGTTTCCTTTAGCGTTATCTACAATGAGAGGGTGTAAAGACTATTTTCAAACTTTTTAATTCAGTTTGTAACATGTCACTGTTCGAAATGATTCGGATGTACCTTTTACCTTGACTGAATGGAATTCCTTTCTTTTACATGTTTTTGGGTGAGCTGATTCATATACTATTTACTTAATTATCACCGTTAAATCATATACATTGTATATTGATTAATATATTTAACAATTTTATTTTCACATTTTAAAAAATAAACACACCATGCTAAAAACCATCTTCCCAAAAGTCATTATGTTTTGTTTCTATAAAATATTTTCTTCTATGTGTTTTGAGTCATTTTCCAAAATATTAGGGATCTCCATTTTGAGTCTGTACATACAAGCGTTATAACACAAGCATTTTTTTGTGTAATAATAAATGTTTTGATTTCTGGTACTTTAATTCCTTCTTTAATATTAGAATGCATTTGTAAACATGCTACTCGGTCAAGTTTTTCCTTGAAATCTATTTTTTTTTTAAATCAATGTCCTGTATATGGTTAATGAGTGGATTTGGAACAGAATCGTATATCTAGAGAAGGCGAAGTCGAAAGGATTATTTAGGCAAGGTCGTGATTGCTTCCAAGATGATCAGGTGCTCGTAATTAAAGTTGATTTCTGTAATATTTTCCAAATCAATGTCAAAGTTAATCCCCAATAAAGAAAATTGTTTCATCCAATCACATTTCCATATTTTGTTTACATACATTTGTATCTTATATCTACTACGTTGTGGCTTTTTTCTTCTTCTTTCTTCTTCTTTTTTTGTTTATCCCATCCTGTAAATCAATTTAAAGCGAGCGAATAATGCAAGTTTTAAAGTAGCGTAGAGGGTTTTTTTCTGTTCCATCTAATATTATTGTGTGATCATCAAAATGTGTAATTAAATATTCTATATTACCAAGTTTTATTTCTTTTATATTTTATGTTGGATTTTTTTTAACAATCTAACTAATATATGGTGGAAGGAGACTAGATCCCCTGCCTACACACTCTTTCCAATCTAAAGAAAGGTGATGTAGTTTCATTTAGAAGGACACCATCTCTTTCACATCTGAATGAAAAACCGCATTCTAGGATCAAAATCGTATCTGTGCACAAGACAGAGTCCAAAGGATGTTTTAGGCAACATCGTGATTCCTTCAATGATCCACTTTTAGATGATCGTCCTTAGGATCCATCTTGCACCACCTGTAGGAGGGCTGTTAGTCTTTAAGACTTCTTCGGGAACTGTGTAGCTGTAAATAGTTTCACCTTTTTTTTCATTTCAAACCGTAATTCTGATGTTGTAAATAAAAATGAGTTTTACAAATATGTGACAAGTACTGCAGGAAAAGCCAAAGCTGACATCAAGAAAATAAAACAGAAAATTGTGTCGAGATTCGAATAGCACTGGTTCTTTTTCGTTTTCTTATTGGATCAACGCTGGAGTCATCGTTACTCTTAGACACATCCTGTTTCAGAATCGTGTTGAGCATTAAAAGCATCGACTGTTCGTCGATTTGACGGAGCGACTTTGATGTTCTGTTGTTGACCCGCAGAACCAGCAGCGTGACGAAAATCGCCGAACAGCAGTGACACAGGACGAACACCAGGTACATCTCAAACAGGGACAGAGTCTGTGACGTCCTGGGCATCGAGTCGTTGATGAAGTTGAGGAACATGGAGTAGGATACGAATATAGATATGAGGTAACACATCCTGTCGCCAGAGAGCGCGGGGATGAGGAACACTGAACACGTCAGTAAGGATAAGAGGAACATGGGAAACAGTGTCGTAACGATGTAAAACAGACTCTTTCGCTTAATAGTCATCGTAAAATCGACAACCTGAAAATGCATTGTTATGGAGTTTGAAAAGCCCATGCTGATGTTCCTTACCTGGGCTTCCAGCCCATGTTCTGTATCAAAGTACCATTCATTCTTGACTGAAAATATTTCAGGAAAATCTAGATTTACTGTACTGGCATGGAAAGACAAAATCTTATTATTATATTCCACAATTTGCACTCCACACCGTTGGCTATCGAATGGGTATTTAAATATATCTATAGGACAGGTTGTATGAAATATGTCGGTTTTCAAAGCGTTGATGTTCCCTGTATGATGGATTGTAATGTCATAATGTCCATCAAAAAAGTATATCCGATCCACGCTGTTTGCTAACATAATATTAGGTTTCCACACAAGCTTCTGATCAACTTCTATGGAATTGATATTTCCGAATTCTGATGCATTCCACTTTATGTCTGCATCATACCAGTCTATCATGAAACTTCCCATGAAAGAAAAAGTCTGTTTAACTTCATCAACGTCCAGTACAGCCACAACGCTAAAACGAATTCGTATGTCTAATTTTTCCTTTCGGCCAGACACTGGTCGGTATTTTATGAGATTCTTATTCTTGAGATTCTCCATCAAACGATAGTTAAATTGTCTGAACTCAGAATCACACACACTTTGAGTTATCAGAACAAGGCAGATAAACAAGATATCGAGACAGATTACTCCAGTGGTTTTTCATTTTTAAACAGTTATTGTCTGTCTTTACATCTGGTGTGATAGCGTTATGCCAGTCTGATTGAGCGACAATGGTAAAGTTTTAATTTTTATATCTGAGCACAAATTACCCACCGAACTGTCGATTGATATGTCTATGACAAAGTATCGTTTCATTGATGAATGAAATCAATATCAAATGTGAGATATGAAACTGGTCACTATATTTATTTTGCTGTTGACATCATTATTCAGAATACAGTAGTTTGTGTAAATCTAATCGATAATCGATACTTAACGATGTGGCTAACAGAAAGTTAGTTTTTGTTTAACGACACCATTATAGCACCTTGATTTATTAATCATCAGCTCTTGGGTGTCAAACATTTGGCACTGTTTACATTTAGTCTTAGAGAGGAAACCCGCCATATTTTTCCATAAGTTGCAAGGGACCTTTGATGTGCACTATCCCACAGATAGGATAGCACATACCACGGCCTTTGATATACCAGACGTGGTACTCTATCTGTAACGAGAAATAGTCCAAAGGGCCAACTGACGGAAGTCGAACATAGACCTTCCGCGCATCAGGTGAGCACTTTACCACTGGGCTACGTCTCGCCCCTGCGTGTAATAAGCCAGCTAAGGGGTGGGGGTGGGGGGGGGGGGGGGTGAATGTTGTAGTCACTCAACAAAAGTAATTTACACAGTGCCAGTCACAGTGAACAAAACACGAGAAAACGAAGGGATGTGTGTGTGTGTGTGTGTGTGTGTGTGTGTGTGATGGTTTTTAAATTCACTTTTAAGTTAAAAAAATTCAAATACTCCATCCATTTCTGACAAATATTGCTTCCTCTACCCCAGTGATGCATACTAATCCATTCTTGTTTTGTTCATTTCACTCTATGGTGATGTCTTTATGGCGTTAAAGGGGTCATTTATAAAGGCCTTAAAAATTAAGCAGAACTTTGTAAAGACGCTATCCAATTTAAAGAGACAATCCCGATTTTGTATCCAATTAAAAAAATAATTGACAAATAAAATATTGTTACATTATTAAAATTACAATTTACTTACACTTCCTTGCTTAGATATATGAATATTTCTATAACCAGTGTATTTCTGGACATCGTAATGTGACAGAAGTCTTGCTAGGGCTGAAAATTCAGGATAGTCCCTTTAAGTTATGACCACAAAGCGTAGTCCGTTCCGTTAAATGTTATTTAAAAAATCAGTGGCGAGGTCAGTAATTTGACACCCGACTTTTAATTTCGTTAAATATGTCAGTTAGCCGTCAAAAAGAAGCGATGGGGGTGGGGATGGGGGTGGCGGGGGTGGGGCTGGTGTGATATGCTACATAGAGGACATTTCATGTTTTTTGTCAAATATGATTTATATCTCATCTTGTGAAGTTTGTAATCATATCTCGTAAATCGCGCTTGCGCGTCGAGTATGATATGATTGCAAACTTCACGAGATGAGATATAAATCATATTTGACAAAAAACCATGAAATATTCTATTTATTATATAACTTTTGGCAATTTACCTTTATTTTTAAAATGCCTGCAGCAAAATAGTTCCGGCTTTCTTACAGTGAAGATAACACTTTCCATAGTGACGGTAACACATTTTAGAATGAAATGGTGAAATTTTCACTTTAAAATGTATTATCGTCACTGTGTGACTGATAACACTTTTATTTCACTGATATTTTAAGATATTTCACTAAATGTTATATAATAAATGCGATGATTTCAGAATTCCACATTGGAGTCCAGCGGTCGCATGGTCGTTTAATGATTTGATCGCACGATGTTCGCCCACCAAGCGATTGTGCAATATGGAATTTATCGGACGATCGCTGAGAGGAAAACGGCCATTAATCAGCTGTATAAAACCTACATATCGTGGGCACAACGGTCGACCTACATACCACAAGATGGAAAGCGTATGTCATAAGTAGCCAAAATTTAAATTCATTAACTCATAGACTTACTAAATGTTAAATGTGGGTATCATTTGTAGCTGTAGTTATTTGTCCGTGCTTATAATCATTTTAAGGTTCAAGCACGCTGTCCTGTGCATACACCTTAGCTATCTGGACTGTCTGTCCAAGACAGATGGTTAGTTGTTAAGTGTTTGTTTTTAATGATGAGAAGTCGATGCAGTGGCCTTACACCTACCCATTGAGTCGTTAAACTCGCTATGGATGGAAGCCGATACTGGGAGGCGAACCCAATACCTATCAGATTTATTCCCTATGTATTTACCACTACATCAACGAGATCGGTAAGTGGGTAACAGTATTGCGGAACCAGTGTGTCCTGTTACCTTTGTCACATGACTGTTATTTACAGGTTGCAATTTGTAACTGGTTTGACTGACTTCATCCATGTTATTTCTTTAGATACATTACGGTATATCCAAACGTCAGAGATGCATTGTTAAATGTTGGTTTGGACTGTCAGTGATATTTGTGAAAGGCAATGTAAACACTGTCTTTTTCCCCCTTGAACTTAACAAGGTATTCACTTCTACTACTTGACCGCTTTGTAGGGAGTAAAACGAATGTGGATATTCAAAATGAAACACCTAATTGCTTTAATGTTCATGGTTGGTAAGTTACATTTTATTATGTTATATACAGACAAAAAAATACAAAAACATTTAAAGTTTGTTTTGTTTAACGACACCACTAGAGCACATTGATTTATTAATCATCGGCTATTGGATATCAAACATAATTTCGGTAATTGTGACATATAGTAGAGATGAAACCCGCTACATTTTTTCCATTAGTAGCAAGGGATCTTTTATATGCACCGTCCCACAGACAGGACAACATATACCACGGCCTTTGATATGTCAGTCATGGTGCACTGGCTGGAACGAGAAATAGCCCAATGGGCCCACCGACGGGGATTGATCCGAAACCGACGGCTCATCAAGCAAGCGCTTTACCACTGGGCTACGTCCCGACCCCAGAAGAAAATAAAGCATATAATCATACAAAGATATCTGATTTCTAATATTATATGCAGTGACATAAATAAGTCAAAAGGGGTGGGATCTAGCTCATTCGGTATAGTGCAAAACTGATATATCAAAGGTTATGGTACGTGCTGTAGGAAACTGTATCTGTAGGAAAGCGCATATAAAAGATGCCTTGCTGCTAATGGAACAATGTAGCGGGTTTGTTATAAGATTACGTGTCATACAGTAGAAATGTTTCATATCCAATTGTAGCTGATGATTAATAAATCAATGTGTTCTAGCGGTGTCGATAAACAAAACAAACTTTAATTTTAAATAAGTCAATAGAAGAGAAATCTGTTTCTCTTCGATCTTTATCAGTTTAGCAAGAATACTTGTGCTATATATAGAGGATAATAAACAAGTTACCAGTTATTATCAAATTTATGTCCCATTAGCGAGTAACAAGTGAAAATTATTTCACGAGGGACATAAATTTTATAATAACTGGTACTGAGTTTGTTATTCTATTTATTACCCCAACTATATTTTTTATTATTATTATTTTTTTTTTTTTATTATTATTATTTTATTATTATTATTATTATTATTGTTATTTTGTTATTTTTTTTTTTTTTTTTTTTGGGGTTTTTTTTTTTGGGGGGGGGGGGGTTAAAGCCTTTATTTTCGATATAGCCTACATCGGCTACACGTCCATGTATATGAAAACGACGTAAACTACTTTACTGTTCTGGGTATTGCTTTAACTCAGTGAGAAATTATGATTTTTATTTTTCCCGTTATGAGTGCCTGCTGGGATAACAAAATAATATATGGTATATCAGGTGGCATTAATACAGCTTTCTTTATTGTACATATTATTATTTGTATTTAGTTATATAACTGTAGTTTTATTTTGTATATTATAATCGTTTTATTTATATGCTAAATAATTGTTCAATTCTATAGCTTATCCTCTAAAGTTCTGTCTGAGAACTTCTTCCTTTATCAAAATTTAACATGGAATGCTCTGTTAAAAACACAAACTGAATTGAAAAACGTACTTGCAACAATTTCGTTTACGTTCGCCTAGTATTAATTAGTGCCGCAGGATCGAATCACCTCGTTGGATCCATTCAACTGATTGGGGGTTTTCTCGTTCGAACCAATGAACCACAAATGATCAAAGGTTGTGGTATGTGCTTTCCTGTCTGTGGGAAAGTGCATATAAAAGATCCCTTGCTGCATTAGGAAATGTTTCACGGGTTTTCTCTGAAGACTAAGTGTCAGAATTATCAAATGTTTGACACCCAATAGCCAATGATTAATTAGTCAATGCGCTCTAGTGGTGTCGTTAAACAAAACAAACTTTAATTAATTGTATTAATTAATTTAACATTAGGGCCTACTCCAAAATAAGTTAATCACTTGATGACAGGGTTTTTGTTTTTGTGCTTCTACCGTGTTCTTCATTTGGTGTTTAGCATTTACCATAGTTTGACACCCAATAGCCGATGTATTTTTCGTGTTGGGGTGTCGTTAAACATTCATTCATTCATTCATTCATTCATTCATTCTACCGTGTTCTTTAACAAGTCCAAACCATTTGTGGCACAACTGATTAATTACGGGATTAAAGTACGTATATCTATAAAAATGGATAAGAAATAATATATCAGGTAGAAAACAAACAGTGTCGTTAATGATTCCTTATTCTGATATAAAAACAACATTTATGTAATTATTGGAATATTATAAGGTTCTGTACTCGATCCTTCTTTATTATAATCTTATGTTAATTATATTGCTGATTAGATATCATAGTCAAGTAGAAAACATAAACAACCCAGTCCTAGATTTGAATGCTTTAAATGGTAGTTACGGGTGTGTAATTGAAGAAACTGACGTGTGTCCCTTTGGCACTTTTGGGCATTTTTTAATTATTATAGACGTCATTAGCCACGCCCACTTTTAGAATATCAATTTTTAAAGTCAAATTTGTTTCTGAGCATAAACATATCAACTTAAAGAAAATGAAATATAGATAACGAAAACATAGGTTATCAATGTCAATTTACAAACTTTTTATTAGTTCAGTCTAACTACAGGGTACTAAGAATATGTATTTAAAAATGTGAGACATGCTGTTCCGTACAAGACGTTCAGAACTTACTAAACGTTCAACTTGAAGCATCCGGAATAGTAACCGATTTACGTTTGTTTGCGGTTAGAAATTCTTTATAGAAACCGGTTTGATTACATTCTGGGCACGTTGCAAAGGCTTCTGTCGTGTTTATCCAGTGTTGATAAACGGGATTACCTTTTGATGCGCCTGTTGTGCTTTTGCATATTCGTATGTGTGTTCGTGAGAGAGAGAGAGAGAGAGAGAGAGAGAGAGAGAGAGAGAGAGAGAGAGAGAGAGAGAGAGAGAGAGAGAGAGAGAGAGAGAGAGAGATTGCGAAATCAGTGGCTAAGTCTTTATATGATATTTGCAAGTATCTATAATTGCGTCGCTAATCGTATTAAAGCTGAGTTCTTTCCCATTTTAACAAGGCCTTAGCTCCGTGGGTAGGTGTAAGGCCACTACACCTACTTGCCTCTCACTAACCAGTAACAACTAACCAATAACCCACTGTTCTCGACAGACAGTTCAGATAGCTGAGATGTTTCCCCAAGGCAGCGTGCTTGAACTTTAATTGGTATAAAAAGTAAAGTTTGTTTTATTTAACGACGCCACTAGAGCACATTGATTTTTTTTATCTTATCATCGGCTATTGTACGTCAAACATATGGTCATTCTGACACTGTTTTTTTTTTTAGAGGAAACCCGCTGTCCACATAGGCTACTCTTTTATGACAGGCAGCAAGGGATCTTTTATTTGCGCTTCCCACAGGCAGGATAGCACAAACCATGGCCTTTGTTGAACCAGTTATGGATCACTGGTCGGTGCAAGTGGTTTACACCTATCCATTGAGCCTTGCGGGGCACTCATTCAGGGTTTGGAGTCGGTATCTGGATTAAAAATCCCATGCCTCGACTGGGATCCGAACCCAGTAACCACCAGCCTGTAGACCGATGGCCTAACCACGACGCCACCGATGCCGGTTTAATTGGATATATGCACGAAAATAACTGTAAGAGAAATGAAATTTTGAAGACTGGGAAATCAATAAAACATTTATTTTATTGGGAAAGAAAACTGGCTGGTAGGAACGATGTCTGGAGCATGAAGGACGCACAGCCTCGTGTGCGCGCGCGCGCGCGTGTGTGTGTGTGTGTGGGGGGGGGGACTACAGGCCATACATATATATATATATATATATATATATATATATATATATATATATATGACCAAAAAACAAACCCGGACATTGTTGTCGAGTGCAAAAGTGTGCTAACACTTGCGTCTTTAAATACTTTTAAATGTAATACGCAGAACTGAAATCGCAATCACTTTTCCTAAAGGCACTGACTCTCAGGCTGTCCAATGATTCTACATTTCCTGCTTTTGGGTCTTTGTCCTATTTTCCCTACTTTTCTTTAAAATACCTAGTTTGTTTCTTCAAAATGCCGCTAATTGTTGTTAAAGTGTGCATATTGCTTGTGTTATTATAAAAGTCAACAGTTATGAGATTTTTAAATAAAAACATTTTTATGCAGAAAGATATATCTCCTAATGTGTGGCACCATATAATCTCAGCATATTAAATTTACACACTGAAAGTCAATGTGAGATGAAATTTACTTTCTGGCACTCAAATCTTACTATATTGTCATGACTAAGTAGTGTACTCCTTCAATACTCAGATGAAGCTGTCCGCCGAGTACTGGAGTTGCAGCACTACTATATTGAGCCTGTGCATGGGTTTTGAGTTATTGTCTTTATCTCACATTACTTTTTATTTATGTTTGCCTCTCACATCACGGTTAAAATTTGGTAATTTTTTTGTACTCTTTCTGACAGTCCTTAAAACATCAATGTTGAATTTCAGCATAAAAATATTCACATCATTCCTTATAAGTAGTTGCTGTCATATTTCAAAAATATTTATAATTTCCAACTCATTTTACTTTGAAAAGACCCAGACGAATCGTGGTGCTGTAAAACATCATTTGAACCCATGGAGAGGCTCTGACGTGAACAAACTCTTTGTAGCACTGCAGTCAGTCATGATGCTATTATGAGTGTTGCAAAGCTAATTTGCTGCCGTACAATGACAGCACTGCTTCCGGCTAATTCCATTACTTTATTAATTTTACATTAATATGCTTTCTGTTTTAGCCAAATTTGACAAGCTAGGTGCAGCAACATTACTGTACATATATAAATATGTATATCGATTAATGTAGTGTAGAACAATTTCAAATAGCTGTGACCATTACATAAAATTCATATTATTTTGGATCTATAGAACAAAAATTACAGATACAGACTGAGCACCACATAAAAAATGTTTAAGTGTTTTTTCTGTAACACCACATTTTAATTTTTGACATTCGTTTACCCAGTATGAGCTTGAATAATGTTGATACGTACTCTTTCAGCCCTACTTTTGTCCTACGTTTTCTATATTTTCATTCCTACTTTTGTCCTACTTTTTCTTTCTATTTTTCTACTGTTGTCCTACGTTTTCTATATTTTCATTCCTACGTTTGTCCTACTTTTTCATAATGGTGTGCTGGACAGCCTGCGCCTCCAGCCATTAAAAATTATAAAATAATTGCTTTGTCACAGTTAACTTGCACATTACATACCATTCACCACAGTGTGCACATTATATTATTTTATATATAAATATGTATGTATGCCTACAAAATGTATATTTTTTGGCAAAAATAAAATGTGTGTGTTTAAAACATTGTTTGGCTTATGTTATCAGCTTTGGAAAATCCTTTGTGTTTTTTGTCATCTCGGTGATTGTTGTGACTCCGAAAGCATTGTATGCGAAACAGAAAAGCTATGTAGACAGATATGTACTTCGAGATCTCGGGTCAGTGGCTTTAATGGATAGGCGACCAACCAGCTCGTCTTTTCCGCGGTAGTTATCTATATACCTTTTTAACAGTGTCCACCTGGTGTCCTCGAGTGGTTCGTGTATGCACGAATACCTTCTCATTGTTATCAAGCAATATGCTTAGGATAATACGCCAGTCTCAAAGGCAATGTATGTTTTCTATACAAAGATGTTAAAGGCACTGACCCTAACAGTGTAGAATGTTTCGGCTATTACAGCTGTTTACCGTTGAATTAGACATTACTTACATCGTCTTGCTTAAATTAATAAGTCAGCAATTTCAATGTGTTTCTGGAACCGGCCTAGGTCGTGTTGTGGTCAAGGCTGGTAGGTACTGGGTTCGCAACCCGGTACTGTCTCCCACCCAGAGCGAGTTTTAACGACTCAATGGGTAAGGTGTAAGACCATTACACTCTCTTCTCTCTCACTAACCACTAACAACTAACCCACTGTCCTGGGCCCCGTTCCACGAAGCGATCTTAGCTCTAAGATCATCTTAACTGCATAACTACCTGGTGAATTTAAGATGATCTTAGCGCTAAGATCGTTTCGTGGATTGGGCCCCTAGACAGACAGCTCAGATAGCTGGAGTGTGTTCCCATGACAGCGTGCTCCAACCTTAATGATATAAGAATTAAAATAAGTTGAAATGAAATGAATTAATGTGTTTCTCGGTGTTTTAGTGGAGATAAGTGCTTTTTATATGAATTACATAGTAGTGATGCGGAACGAGAAAGTAGCGTTCAAATTACTCTGTTGTTTTCACGCTAAAATGAATGAGATGTGGCCGATCGGAGGAAAATTAGATTTGATGTACTATTATTTTAGCAACTGGATTTGCTATGCCTCAATGGGGGAAAACCGCTGCTCCGAAAAGCACAAGAAAAAGCAAAGCACGTAGTCAAGCTTTTGTGAAGAACAGATTTCTCAGGACGCCATGTTGAACACGTCGAAAACATTAAAATTAGTATATGCAAGATATACGAACTGTAAGGAAAATTGGCAAATTCAATGTGTTTCTGGTTGTTTTCGTGGATGAAAATGCCAGGACCGCACCTAACATAAGTGAAGGTGGAGTGGAAGTATACAAATAATTAGGATATAGTAATAGAGGGTCTTCTCCAGGTCGGAAAAAAGGCATTTAAAATTAAAAAGGCCACCTTTTCGTATTTTTGAACAAACGCAATAAATCCCATACGCATTTATATGGTACTGACAGTATTATCATTGTTGCATATTTCAGTGACAGTCTCATCATCGCTCAGTTGTGATAATGACGTCATAGTGACGTGTGAAGTACGATGGGAGAACGAAAGCAAAGAAGCAGGAAACAATGAACAAAAAACGTGCGAGTGAGTAAACTGAAGAAATATAGTGCTCAAAATAATTAGGGCATCAGATATGAACAAGTATAGAAGGAAGGAAATAGTTTATTTAACGACGCACTTAGCATATTTTATTTTCGGTTATATGGCGTCGGACATTTGGTTAAGGACCACACAAATATTGAGGGATGCTCCTTTTTTCGATTAGCAGCAAGGGATCTTTTATATCCACCATCCCACAGACAGGATAATACATACCATGGCATTTGTTACACCAGTTGTGGAATACTGGCTGGAACGAGAAATAAAAAGAAAGAAATGTTTTATTTAACGACGCACTCAACACATTTTATTTACGGTTATATGGCGTCAGACATATGGTTAAGGACCACACAGATTTTGAGAGGAAACCCGCTGTCGCCACTACATGGGCTACTCTTCCGATTAGCGGCAAGGGATCTTTTATTTCCGCTTCCCACAGGCAGGATAGCACAAACCATGGCTTTGTTGAACCAGTTATGGATCACTGGTCGGTGCAAGTGGTTTACACCTACCCATTGAGCCTTGCGGAGCACTCACTCAGGGTTTGGAGTCGGTATCTGGATTAAAAATCCCATGCCTCGACTGGGATTCGAACCCAGTACCTACCAGCCTGTAGACCGATGGCCTGCCACGACGCCACCGAGGCCGGTAAGGAACGAGAAATAGCCCTAGATCGATCGCGCATCCAACGAACAAGTATACAAATGGAAGGGAATTTTAACAACATCTCAACGGCTATTTGCTGTATAACATATGGCTATTTGAATGCTTGGCCTAGGGTGAGAGAGGAAACATACAGCTGTCAAACATGCTATTCTTAACACCACCCCCCCCCCAAAAAAAAAAACAAAAAAAAAAACAACAACAACAAAAAGTGAAGGATCTTGTTCTGATTATATGCACTTTCCAGTAGACAGGGCAATACAATACCTAGCGAGGACTTTGATGTACATATAATTAGCGGGACTGGTTGGTAAGATGGAAAAAACTAGTTTATAAGAAACCCCTTAGAAACTTCGATACTCACAGCCTGGAAATGACAGCATAATTTCTTGCACAAGGGCCTACCTACTAAGCTACAAATATATAATATTTTTAAAAAGCCTCGCCAACATACTATCATTCCCAGCGCTGAACCAAGATGCATTACCTCAGACTGACATTAAATCTGAATCAGAAGAATGTTAAAGCGGATTCAAAGTTTGGTTTGTTTAACGATACCTATAGAGCACATTGATTAATCAATCATCGGCTATTGGATGTCATACATTTGGTAATTCTGACTTGTAGTCATCAGAGGAAACCCGTTACATCTTTCCTAATGAAGCAAGGGGTCTTTTATATGCACTTTCCCACAGACAGAATAGCAAATACCACAGCCTATGATATACCAGTCGTGGTGCACTGGCTGGAACGAGAAATAACCCAATGGGCCCACCGACGGGGATCGATCCCACACCGACCGCGCATCAAGCTAGCTCTTTACCACTGTGCTACGTCCCACTCCAAAGCGGGTTCATCATGTTTTGAAAACTGCGATTGTTTTAGGTATTATTAATATATTTCGCTTAACTCTAGGGCCCTGTTAGACGAAGTGATTCTAGCGCTAAGATCATCTAAGTCCACAAGGTAATTATGCACTAAGGCGGTCTTAGCGCTAAGATCACTTCGTGGAACGGGGCACTGAACGTGATTTCCCCCTAGATTGAAGATAGATGCTAACATACGTAATCTAATAATGACGCGTACCAGAGAAATTAAACTAGAAGATTATATATATATATATATATATATATATATATATATATATATATATAGATATATATATATATATATTATATATATATATAATATCTTACATTTTCAGTGCAATCAAAATATGTGATATTTTTCAGATCACATACTTTAAATATTTGATAACTTTGCAAATTAGATGTAAATTAATCGAGGTCACGGCACAAGGTTTATTCCTAATATATGATATTGACGATACCGAAAAACACTCTGGTATAACCCCCCCCCCCCTCTCTCTCTCTCTCTCTCTCTCTCTCTCTCTCTCTCTCTCTCTCTCTCTCTCTCTCTCCTCTCTCTCTCTCTCTCTCTCTCTCTATATATATATATATATATATATATATATATATATATATATATACGCGATATTGCATCTTTAAAATGAATTGTTTTGTCTTACAGATCGGCAATGAGATATCTGTCCTGTATAGAACCTTATGGAGCCACCTGCTTTGATCCCGACAGAATGGAGTTCAACAAACAACTCAGGTCGTATGCGTATGGAAAACGCTGCTGTAAGTAGGCTAGGCCTATTATAAAGTTTGATATCATCAATATGCAATTTAAAGGGACAATCTCATAGTTGCATGATGAAAAAAATATAAATTTTCTTGTGAAATACAAAAAAGGCATACCTTGAATTACATACTGCCAGGAGAAAAAACACACCCACGTCCAAATAATATCATTTACTACTATGTATAAATTTATGTCATTGCAAAATCTAAACATTTTTTGCATTTACCATAGTATGACACCCAATAGCCGATGTATTTTTCGTGCTGAGGTGTCGTTAAATATTCATTTATTCATTCATTCATTCATTCATTTGCAAAATCTAATAAGTGTCACTGTATTTTTAAAACATTACGTCACAGTTTGAATTTTAATAGCATCTCCGTATCGATAAAAATATGACTGCTATTTTAATGAATATGCGATGAAAAATTTCTATATATATTACATGGCTATTTTTAACCACCGATTCTCGAGGAAACTTCTGTTTACGCCGAATGGCAAAATATTACAATTTTTATATTCCTGAATTCATTATTCAAAAATGGTCGTTCCAGCCAGTGCACTACGACTGATATATCAAATGCCGTGGTATGTGATATACTGTCTGTAGGATGGTACATGTCAAAGATCCCTTGCTTTGCCTACTAATGGACAAATGTAGCAGGTTTCCTCTCTAAGACTATATGTCAAAATTATCAAATATTTGACATCCAATAGGCAATGATTAATAAAACAATGTGCTCTAGTGGTGTCGTTAAACAAAACAATCTTTGATTGATTTGTGTTGCCTTGTGCATAGGCTAGCCTGAAGGTTTGCACTGCATAATCACGTCACGTCTCACTTGCAGTTTTATTTTATAGCAGTTGTAGGTAGCACTGTATCATACTTTCATTTCTTTTTGACAATTTGTGGTAATGTTACAAAAGCAAAACTAATTTTGTTGTTTTCTCTCTACATTTCAGTTGCTAACAGTTCCACCATTCGGATGACGTCATCAACCTTTGTGTTATTCTCCTTAATCAGTTTCTTTTGCCATCCCGATTAAGATTTACGTTTAGAATAGAAATATGTAAGATATAAAGATTTCAAAAAGAAACAAATTATTAAAATAATATTTTGTAAACTTTCGTAGGATTGTGTATATATAAATAAATAAATATATATATATATATATATATATATATATATATATCTATAGATATATATATATATATATATATATATATATATATTTATATATTTATGTCAATCTCGTATTTGATCTATATTTATCGCTATAAAATTATGTATACGAAGTCATGGCCAATTGGGCTTTTGCAGACTTCATTTGACCTCAAGTTTCAAAGGGATCTCCAATTTAAACACTTTCTGTATATTTTATATTATGTTAGGCTGTGTTTTTATTATGACCAGCGGCCTCCAAACATGAAACCTAAATTAATTAATTAGGGAGCACTTAAAAAACACACACAAAAAACACACAAAAAACAACAACAACAATAACACCAGGACACAAGAATATAGGGACTTCTAACAGAAAAAAGGATACATTAAGTTAATAAGGTATTTTCTGTATTTTTATGGAAGGAATTGCCCCCACCAGCTCCTGTTCTTGTTAGTTAAGGCCCTACACATGTTATTTAACATGAACTTTGTCAATTTCCAAATCCTGTATGTGGACCTCTGTCCCCCCCCGCCCCCCCCCCCCCTCCCGCCTATATATATATCCATTATTGCTAATACACAAAATATACAACAAGGAATTCACTCGACTAGGTTTCTCACAGTTCTTTGCGGCACCTCACTTGGTTTTGTGCGACTCGTTTGTAAGCGTGAATGGTGACTATTTTGAACACGACGTGGTCGATTCAATCTAAGCGATAGTGTTGGAGTGGTTTACTCGCTCGTTGCTAATCGCATGACGTTGGAGTGGAATTTGCAGGTTATAAATGACTGGATGAAAAGCACAAGTGGCTATAGGTATGAAAGGCATAAGCTTTTCGTTTTCTTCTTGACTGACAGGGGGAAACGATTTACATATACCTGTATACGTGGTGTATTGTTCAATAAATAATGTATTTCGTAATACCGTTTTCTTCTCTCTTTTTTTCACTATATAATATTATGAACTTATAAGTTATAATCATTAACCAGTGATACCAAATCTTTAAATATATCGGCGTTTAGAAGGACCACTTACACTGGTCTCGGTCGTATAGTGGTTAAGACATCGAACTTAAGGCTGGTAGGTACTGGGTTCGTCTCCCGGTACCAGCTCACACCCAGAGAGCGAGTTTAACTACACTAACCACTAACAACTAACCCACTGTCCTGAACAGACAGCCCAGATGGCTGAGGTGTGTTCCCAGGACAGCGTGCTTGAACATTTAATTGGATATAAGCACGGAATATAATATATAAATGAATGACTGAACACTTACAGGTTTTTACTACTACTACTACTACTACTACTACTACTACTACCACTACCACTACCACTACTACTACTACTACTACTACTACTACACCACCACTACTACTACTACTACTACTACTACTACTACTACCACCACTACCACTACTACTACTACTACTACTACCACTACCACTACTATTACTACTACTACTACTACCACCACCATCACTACTACTACCACTACTACTACTACCACCACCACTACTACCACCACTACTACTACTACTACTACTACTACTACTACCACTACCACCACTACCATTACCACTACCACTACCACTACCACTACTACTACTACTACTACCACTACTACCACTACCACTACCACTACCACTACCACTTCATTGCAGGAATTAAAACTATGAAATATTTATACATGACCTCAGCCATCTTCCAGCTGTTAACACGGATTTTTGTATTTGGTTATTGCAAACACCACTATTGCAAAAACGCATTACCTTCCAGCACTTATCTTTACAGAAGTATTTGTTTTTATATTTTAAAATAAGCAGATGCGGGTTCAGGATTTATCTTGTGATGGTGCAACTCATGAGCAAGCACTTACCGAGTGAGAGCATTTAAACATTTAGCAGGCTTTCAAATGTATTCAAAATTCAGTTATGTATTAAAACTTACTACATTCCATTGTCTTCAAATGTTTGATCCTAACTTTTTGTTTAAAATTTTAATATATACATGTATATAATATAGAATTTTACAAAATAAAAACATAGATATTCAAAAGATAAATAATAATTTGCATTTATGTTTTTGGTAAACTAAACTACTAACACTAGTACGTACATATAGATTACTAAACGAGGTTGCCTGTCATATCACTTTTATGAAATGAGCGAACAGTTTTGGTATCTGAAAGCTCGTCAAATACCAATACTGTTCACGAGTTTCATTAAAAATGGCATGGCAGGCAAGCTAGTTTAGTATTTTATTTATTACAAACAAACTGCAAACAAGTCACAACGCAGACGTAAGCATATGTCGAGATCCTTCAACACGTTATTGTTCTACGAATTGGGTCAGCAAGTGATCAACGTCACGGTCACGTCACGCCTATATTACACTAGTCATATATTGAGTGATTGTTATGATATGAGCAATACCTTACACTAGGGTGTAATAAATGGTCTTATTCTCTCCGTAAACGGCCGAGGAATCCCGAATGGAATCCGAGAGCCCGACGTGCCTCCGAAGCTTTCTGAGCATCTCTCCCTCAACACTCTAGCGATTCCACACCAAACGTATTTTGAAAATTTTACAGCATTATGACTTTTATTCGAAATTTTAATTAATTTAACTTTTGAAATTTTATATTCATTTAACATATGTATCTTAGTTTGACACCCAGTAGCCAATGTATTGTTCGTGCTGGGGTGTCGTTAAACATTAATTAATTCCATTCATTCTTTCATTCATTCTGATGCGCGGTCGGTTTGGGATCACCCCTGTCGGTGGGCCGATTGGGCTATTTCTCGTTCCAGCCAGTGCACCACGACTGGTATATTAAAGGCCATAGTATGTACTATCCTGTCTGTGGGATGATGCATATAAAAGATCCCTTGCTGCTAATCAAAAAGAGTAGCCCATGAAGTGGCGACAGCGGGTTTCCTCTCTCAATATATGCGTGGTCCTCAACTATCTGTCTGACGCCATATAACCGTAAAAAAAATGTGTTGAGTGCGTCATTAAATAAAACATTTCCTGGCTTCATTCATCCATTCATCCCTCTCAACTTATTTGGAATAGGAAGCTCTCGATTAGATTTTGATGTTAGTAGGAGGTGGCTAATCAATGAATGAGCTCCCATCTACGTCACCGACCGAGATAAACAGCACACAATAATAAAAAGTCAACAAGCTGTCTTCTTTCGTATAATATGCGAGAACACTGAAGCCAAAAATCTACATGAAAACCCACTGTGATTTTGTAATTTAATAAACACGCCTGGCTTTGTCTTATGTTAAACTTCAGTGATTTTCACCGGTGCAAAGACACCAGGCGATAGAGCGAATCATGCGCTCGACCAATGAAGCGAAGCACTCTCTAAAGCTTTCGATCGACCACTTGGCGACAATCGAAGAGTGTCAGGTCATTTGTCGTCAAGAAAAGACTGCGCTGTACACAGTATAAATGTTACGCACCGTGTCCATGCCCGTGGATTGTGGAACTCGCGTAACCTTATGTCGGAATTTTAGAAAACCACTGAAACGTTAAATGAGAACAAGCCTAGAATGGACTATTTATGTCGGTGATATTTACCTGTTAAAGTACACATCGTAGCAACGAAATGACAGTTCTAAGATTTAGTGAGTATGTCTGCTCTCTCGCTCTCTCTCTCTCTCTCTCTCTCTCTCTCTCTCTCTCTCTCTCTCTCTCTCTCTCTCTCTCATCTCTCTCTCTCTCTCTCTCTCTCTCCTCTCTCATCTCTCTCTCTGTCCTGTCTGTCTGTTCTGTGTCTCTGGCTGGTCTCTCTCTCTCTCTCTCTCTCTCTCTCTCTCTCTCTCTCTCTCTCTCTCTCTCTCTCTCTCTCTCTCTCTCTCTCTCTCTCTCTCTCTCTCTCAGCTGTCTTTTTATCATAATTTATTTAATATACAGCATATATACATTACACAAATAAAATAAATAAAATACATATGTAATGGCAATGGATCTAGTAAGTTAAAGTACTTTTTAAAATGTTCTGTATTATGAGTAGTCTACACGTAGCATGTTAATAACTGATCCTCGAATAACCCTAATATATCTGTCAAACACTTGTACGTAACTATTTCTTACAATATAGTGTATCAAGTAAAGTGTTTACTCTGACAAACATGTAATCAGTTAGGACTGTAAAGCATATATACAGACACACATGCATATGTATGCACACAACTATTTCTTACAATATAGTGTCTCAAGTAAAGTGTTTACTCTGACATGTAATCAGTTAGGACTGTAAAGCATATATACAGAATCACATGCATATGTATGCACACACTTAAAGACACAAACACAAACATACACGCGCGTACACATTCACACACCCACACACACAATCACGTAAACACACACACACACACACACACACACACACACACACACACACACACACACTATCTCTCTCACTGTCTCTCTCTATCCATCTAGATATCACACGCGCGCGCGCGCGCACACACACACCACACACACACACACGTATACACGCAAACATACACACATACGCTCTCTCTCTCTCTCTCTCTCTCTCTCTCTCTCTCTCTCTCTCTCTCTCTCTCTCTCTCTCTCTCTCTCTCTCTCTCTCTCTGAGTCTTTTATGGATTGCTAAATTCAACGTTGTACGGACTATGTTAACTGTGAAATGCTATCAATGTTTGTAATAGTGGTGATTATATCTTTTTAAATATTTCTAGATTTCTTAAAAATGTCGTTCGCATGACGGTTGAGATGAATAGAGAATACGGTTTAGTGTGAATCAGTTTTTCTTTACTGCAAAGAATGTGCTTGATCCTTAGTGTACTGCCTGGCACCTACCTTTTGTCAACAAGCAATTTATGTTTGCTTAATGTTAGTTTTGTAATTCGTACTTTTTAAAGCTTACATACGTGTCATAAAATATACCTTAAACACGTAACATTCTTTATTGTGTTTATAGCCATAATAGAATTTAGCTTCCAGAATGACGAACGGTTGAAAGCGAAATTTAAGTAAGTCGTTATTACAAAATGCAAATAGATTTACTGCATACGTTCCTTAGAAGTCGACCAGTATGATTTCTGTATGAAGATTACGTGCCTGGCTGAATTCAAAAGGGAATCACAACTATTAAATAATATGGCAGTTGCATGAACGCCAAAACGGTATTTATAAAATCGAAACTGAAATATTGGTTGCTACAGAAAACCACAAAAAGCAAATTGTGGCTTTAGGTTCACCTAATATTTAAATGTTTACTTGCGTCACATATGTACAGTGCCTAGCCTCTATTTTTTAACAACTGCAGATTATCGGCTGCAACTTAATTACCCCCCCCCCCCCCCCCCCCCCCCACACGCCCCCCCCCCCACCTATTTTTACTACACTGCATTAAATCTAAATCATATCAAACTACATTCTATCCTCAAAAAAAATATTTTCAGTTACACCCTATCTCAACCAAATCCTATCTCGGTTAGTGTAATCAAACTACATTCTACCCCAACAATATCTCATTTCAACAACACTTCATATCAGCTACCACCATCCAGCCATACCCTATCCTAATACACCCTATCTCGACTTTCCTTCATCTGAGATTTGTATCTAGCCATATCGATAACACTCCATATAAGCTACCAGCAACCAGCTGCACGCTATCTTAATGCACCCTTCATTTCAGCTATAGCCGTGTTATTAACAACACCCCCATTTCAGCTACCACCAACCCCTAACTACACCCCGCCTCAGTTACACTCCATCTCAGCTTCCAAGGTTGACCTACCTCAACTATATCCCATCTACTAAATATCAGTGCGTCTACACCCCACTTCAGTTACATCCCTTACCAAATTACACCTCACAACATCTACAGACTATCTACTATGTAGTAGTGCGTCTACACCCCACTCTAATTACACCCCTTACCAAATTACTACTCACAAGTACAGACTATTTAAGAAATATAAGTGCATCTACACCGCACTCCAGTTACACCGTCATACCACTTTACACCTCACAACAACTACAGACTATCTACTATATAGCAGTGCGTCTACACCCCACTCTAATTACACCCCCTTACCAAATTACTACTCACAACATCTACAAACTATTTACTATATATCAGTGCGTCTACACCCCACTCTAGTTACACCCCCATACCAAATTACACCTCACAAAAGTGCATCTACACCCCACTCCAGTTACACCCTCATACCATATTACACCTCACAACTACAAACTATTTGCTATGTAGCAGTGCGTCTACACCCCACTCTACTTACACCCCCATACCAAATTACACCTCACAACATCTACAGACTACTATATATCAGTGCGTCTACAACCCACTTCAGTTACAACCTCATATCAAATTACACGTCACAAAAACTACATACTATTTACTATAATAGCAGTGCATCTACACCCCACTCGAGTTACACCCCCATACCAAATTACACCTCACAAGTACAGACTATTTACTATATAGCAGTGCGTCTACACCCCACTCCAGTTACACCCCCATACCAAATTACACGTCACAAAAACTACATACTATTTACTATAATAGCAGTGCGTCTACACCCCACTCGAGTTACACCCCCATACCAAATTACACCTCACAAGTACAGACTATTTACTATATAGCAGTGCGTCTACACCCCACTCCAGTTACACCCCCTACCAAATTACACGTCACAAAAACTACATACTATTTACTATAATAGCAGTGCATCTACACCCCACTCGAGTTACACCCCCATACCAAATTACACCTCACAAGTACAGACTATTTACTATATAGCAGTGCGTCTACACCCCACTCCAGTTACACCCCCATACCAAATTACACGTCACAAAACCTACATACTATTTACTATAATAGCAGTGCATCTACACCCCACTCGAGTTACACCCCCATACCAAATTACACCTCACAAGTACAGACTATTTACTATATAGCAGTGCGTCTACACCCCACTCCAGTTACACCCCCATACCAAATTACACGTCACAAAAACTACATACTATTTACTATAATAGCAGTGCATCTACACCCCACTCGAGTTACACCCCCATACCAAATTACACCTCACAAGACTATTTACTATATAGCAGTGCGTCTACACCCCACTCCAGTTACACCCCCATACCAAATTACACGTCACAAAAACTACATACTATTTACTATAATAGCAGTGCGTCTACACCCCACTCGAGTTACACCCCCATACCAAATTACACCTCACAAGTACAGACTATTTACTATATAGCAGTGCGTCTACACCCCACTCCAGTTACACCCCCATACCAAATTACACGTCACAAAACTACATACTATTTACTATAATAGCAGTGCATCTACACCCCACTCGAGTTACACCCCCATACCAAATTACACCTCACAAGTACAGACTATTTACTATATAGCAGTGCGTCTACACCCCACTCCAGTTACACCCCCATACCAAATTACACGTCACAAAACCTACATACTATTTACTATAATAGCAGTGCATCTACACCCCACTCGAGTTACACCCCCATACCAAATTACACCTCACAAGTACGACTATTTACTATATAGCAGTGCGTCTACACCCCACTCCAGTTACACCCCCATACCAAATTACACGTCACAAAAACTACATACTATTTACTATAATAGCAGTGCATCTACACCCCACTCGAGTTACACCCCCATACCAAATTACACCTCACAAGACTATTTACTATATAGCAGTGCGTCTACACCCCACTCCAGTTACACCCCCATACCAAATTACACGTCACAAAAACTACATACTATTTACTATAATAGCAGTGCATCTACACCCCACTCGAGTTACACCCCCATACCAAATTACACCTCACAAGTACAGACTATTTACTATATAGCAGTGCGTCTACACCCCACTCCAGTTACACCCCCATACCAAATTACACGTCACAAAACCTACATACTATTTACTACATAGCAGTGCGTCTACACCCCACTCCAGTTACACCCCCATACCAAATTACACCTCACAAGTACAGACTATTTACTATATAGCAGCGCGTGTACACCCCACTCTAGTTACACCCCCATACCAAATTACACCTCACAAGTACAGGCTATTTACTACATAGCAGTGCGTCTACACCCCACTCCAGTTACACCCCATACCAAATTACACCTCACAAGTACAGGCTATTTACTATGTAGCAGTGCGTATACACCCCACTCTAGTTACACCCCATACCAAATTACACCTCACAACAACTACAGACTATTTACTATATATCAGTGCGTCTACACCCCACTCTAGTTACACCCCTATACCAAATTACACTTCACAAGTACAGACTATTTACTATATATCAGTGCGTCTACACGCCACTCCAGTTACACCCCCATACCAAATTACACCTCACAATATCTACAGACTACTATATATCAGTGCGTCTACAACCCACTTCAGTTACACCCTCAAATTACACGTCACAACAACTACAGACTATTTACTATAATAGCAGTGCATCTACACCCCACTCCAGTTACATCCCCATACCAAATTACACTTCACAATAATTACAGACTATTTACTATATCGCCGTGCGTCTACACCCCACTCCAGTTACACCCCCATACAAAATTACACTTCACAATAACTAGAGACTATTTACTATATATTAGTGCGTCTACACCCCACTCCAGTTACACCCCCATACCAAATTACACTTCACAATAACTACAGACTACTTACTATATATCAGTGCGTCTACACCCCACTCCACTTACACCCCATACCAAATTACACGTCACAACAACTACAGACTATTTACTATGTAGCAGTGCGTCTACACCCCACTCCAGTTACACCCCCATACCAAATTACACCTCACAAGTACAGACTATTACTATATATCAGTGCGTCTACACCCCACTCCAGTTACACCCCCATACCAAATTACACCTCACAAGTACAGACTATTTACTATATAGCAGTGCGTCTACACCCCACTCTAGTTACACCCCCATACCAAATTACACCTCACAACTACAGACTATTTACTATGTAGCAGTGCGTCTACACCCCACTCTAGTTACACCCCCATACCAAATGACACCTCACAAAAACTACAGACTATCTACTGTAATAGCAGTGCGTCTACACCCCACTCTAGTTACACCCCCATACCAAATTACATGTCACAAAAACTACAGACTATTTACTATAATAGCAGTGCGTCTACACCCTGCTCTAGCTACACCCCTATACCAAATTACACCTCACAAGTACAGACTATTTACTATATAGCAGTGCGTCTACACCCCACTCTAGTTACACCCCCATACCAAATTACACCTCACAACTACAGACTATTTACTATGTAGCAGTGCGTCTACACCCCACTCTAGTTACACCCCCATACCAAATTACACCTCACAACTACAGACTATTTACTATGTAGCAGTGCGTCTACACCCCACTCTAGTTACACCCCCATACCAAATGACACCTCACAAAAACTACAGACTATCTACTGTAATAGCAGTGCGTCTACACCCCACTCTAGTTACACCCCCATACCAAATTACATGTCACAAAAACTACAGACTATTTACTATAATAGCAGTGCGTCTACACCCTGCTGTAGCTACACCCCCATACCAAATTACACCTCACAACTACAGACTATTTACTATAATAGCAGTGCGTCTACACCCCGCTCTAGCTACACCCCCATACCAAATTACACCTCACAACTACAGACTATTTACTATAATAGCAGTGCGTCTACACCCCGCTCTAGCTACACCCCCATACCAAATTACACCTCACAACTACAGACTATTTACTATAATAGCAGTGCGTCTACACCCCGCTCTAGCTACACCCCCATACCAAATTACACCTCACAACTACAGACTATTTACTATAATAGCAGTGCGTCTACACCCCGCTCTAGCTACACCCCCATACCAAATTACACCTCACAACTACAGACTATCTACTGTAATAGCAGTGCGTCTACACCCCACTCTAGTTACACCCCCATACCAAATTACATGTCACAAAAACTACAGACTATTTACTATAATAGCAGTGCGTCTACACCCTTCTCTAGCTACACCCCCATACCAAATTACACCTCACAAGTACAGACTATTTACTATATAGCAGTGCGTCTACACCCCACTCTAGTTACACCCCCATACCAAATTACACCTCACAACTACAGACTATTTACTATGTAGCAGTGCGTCTACACCCCGCTCTAGCTACACCCCCATACCAAATTACACCTCACAACTACAGACTATTTACTATAATAGCAGTGCGTCTACACCCCGCTCTAGCTACACCCCCATACCAAATTACACCTCACAACTACAGACCATCTCAACTACAAATACGTCACAGACTTCGCCATGAAGAAAACAAACATGAGGAGAGTTATTAATTGCTTCCTTTACTTAGGGGGCGGGACGTAGCGCAGTGGTAAGGCGCTCGCTTGATGCGCGGTCGGTTTAGGATCGATTCCCGTCTGTGGCCCCATTGGGCGATTTCTCGTTCCAGCCAGTGATCCACAACTGGTGTAACAAAGGCCGTGGTATGTACTATTCTGTCTGTGGGGTGGTGTATATAAAATATCCCTTGCTGCTAATCGAAAAGAGTAGCCCATGAAGTGGCGACAGCGGGTTTCCTTTCTATATATCTGTGTGGTCCTTAACCATATGTCTGACGCCATATAACCGTAAATAAACTATGATGAGTGCGTCGTTAAATAAAACGTTTTCCTTCCTTCCCTGAACTTGATTATGGGAAGCCATTTAAGATATTGCCATATGAAGCACTGATATTAATTTTAATCCATGTGTAGTACTATTGGTTTTAAATCTCATTGAACTAGTCTCAGGGGACGGATGGGGAGGGGGTGATAATTCTCCTTATACGGTCATATCTTCATCACAGACATTTTGGCAGTGATGAATATTGAGGTATTATTTTACGCACATGTTTAACACAATTGCTTGAGGCCAGCATTTTCAGAGTAAATATTATTTCAGAACTGTTACTTCTTCTTCGTTCAAATTTGTGAAAATGGTCTCATACAGATATTCCGATCTCAGTGATGAACTGTTACAAAAGAACACATTTTTAGTTATGTAATATTCAGACTTGATATAGTAGTTGTCCCATGCCCTATCTCCACCACGGTCATTGTCCAAACCAAGACATAAAATACTGCTTTCATACAACAATTTGTACTTTTTTCTTTACTCAATATTGCTTCTGTTATAATGAGAGTTTTAAGTCATCAGTATCTTGACTACTATCCACCCAATTCACTATCCTCCCCCCACAAACAAAACCCCCAACAAGACAAAACAAAAATCAAAACAAAACCCCACAAACCAAATACACAAACAAAAAACACAACAAAATAATTCAAAAAGAAAAAAACAATATTAAAAACAAACAACAACAATATAATATATGCGAAAAAATTAATTTAAACATACCCACCAAAAAAACAAACAACCCCAAAACAAAACAAAACAACAACAACAACACAAAACGACAACAAACAAACAAAGAAACAAAGAAACAAAAAGAAAATTTACCATCCGCCAAACCCCCCCCCCCCCCCCCCCCAAAAGCTCACAAAAACTGAGGAAAACCTTAGCTTTGGCCTTGTAGTAGGAATGTCTTTGTTTCATAACGTATTTCATGTTTATCTAATCCCTATCTTTTAGCGGCAGGATAGTTAGACATTTACTGTGATAAATTATTTTATTAGGTTACATAGATTAGTGTCTTTAGTTGAGGAACAATGCAAATTCTCGGACATTATTTATGTGCATTGATATAACTGACATAGGTCGTGCAAGTAATCGAGACTTCAGTGATATTCACTATGCATGTAATGAGGGCATGTCATTTCCATACACTATAACGTTTTTTTCTCTCTAAGATTAAAGGTCGAATTAAACAAAAAAAATTATTCAGTTAACTTATGATTTACTGTATAATGTTATGTAAAACGTAATATGTGTTTTGTTTTGTGGTTTTTTTTTTTTTTTTTTTTTTTTACTTGTTTGCTTTTTTAAAGTTGTTCTTTTTGGTGGGATTATTGTTTTAGTAGGCTGACCTTATGATCAACGGTTAAGTAAACATTCATATGGTGTATGTAGCAACAATTTATTTTAGAAAACAAGTTCTTTATTATCCATTTTGTTTTGGTTTCTAAGTCCATTTACGAGATACAATTAAAGGGACAGTCCTGAGTTTGCTGCATTGTAAGATGTTTCCGACTTATAAAATACGATTAAACTTACACATTAAATATATTTTCTTGTTTAGAATATTAGTATCTGTATATTCAATGTGTTTCTGGTTGTCTTAATATTTATGACAAGCCCAGACTTGATTTTGTTTCAAATAATTTTGTACGTACGAACAAATAATATTATAGGAAGTAAAATGAAATTTAACCTAGTACAAATATTAGAACGATCAGAAACACGTTTAATATACAGCCACTATTATTTTATGCAGAAAAATATATTTGATATGTAATTACGATCGTTAAAAAGTCTTTGTTAGTCGATAACATCTTTAAAATTGCAGCACACTCAGGAATGTCCCTTTAAACAACCACCATCTATCTGTGTGTCAGTATGTACGTGTGTCTATCTGTCTTTATTTCTGTCAAACCCCAATTGTTACATTCATGAATGTAAATTGAAAATATTATTCATATACTCTATCTTGATAAATAATATTTATTTATTTATAGCAATGCACAATATTATTTATAAATTTCCAAATTATGTACTTTGGTGTAATATCCCCACCCCCATAAAAAAAACCCACAACAACAAAAACAACAAAATTCACACAAGCCGCCACTGTTAGAATCATTTAGACCATCACCCACAACTGACGAACTCAACGAACTGTCAGTGGTGAAACATAGTGTGGACACGAAACTGGCAGGTTTTAAATAACATGTGGTAAATGATGATACTTGAACATTTCTTATTACATTTAGCTGTATGTAATTCTACACTCTGTAACATTACCCCTACATAAGAGTCCTGGATGAAATCCAAGGTGGTTTTTTACATTTTATTCCTTAAATTAATATCAATTAAACGCAAATATATCGTCAAGCAACTAAAGAACTTTTTTATTCTTTATATATTAATCGAAATATTGATAACCCAAATCTCTTGTTAAGCAACAAAAGAACGTTTTTTTTTATGATTACATAACATTTAAAGCTGTTAATTATTAACTACCCGATAAATCTCAGCATGTTTTAACGTTGATCTCAGCAGAATAAGTTATGTATGTTACGTCACTCTTCGGTTCATTGGGATGTGTAATTTATACTTAATATATTAATATGTGACAAATGTATGTCAATGTCGCTCGACGATTTATTCAAAACTGTAATTTATTTAAAGCTTTTAAATATTATCTACTCGATAAATCTCAGCATGTACTTAATGATAATCTCAACAGAATAAGTTATGTATGTTACGTCACTCGACGATTCATTGGAATATGTAATTTATATTTAATATATTAATATGTGACAAATTTATGTCATACCCAAATAATCTTATAATGAAAAGGAACTTTTCAGACAAAATAATTAACTTTAGAAAATATGTTAAGGTAATAAATTCCACGTTAATTTTCCTCCTTTCATAATGTTGTTTTTTGTTTGTTTTTTAAAAGAAGCATTAGAATTGCATGGGTAGATAAAAAGGAACAATCCTGGATATAAATCTGTAGAGGTATACGTGCATTATATTGTAATAGATAGCGATAAATTACGTCGCGTGACAGTTTTCAAATCGTCGCGGATCCCTGTTCGTTGTATTCTACTATAGGTGTACTACTTAGTGAGGTGCATGCAGTGAAACAACTTTGCAGGTAAGTGATAGCTGTTAAATAGTTCTGTTGGTGTAGTCATTAAGTAAACTGTTACTAGTACTATCTTTAAAATAGTTTGTATTTTATATTTTTACATCTTTTAGTAAACGACGTATTGCAGAAAATATACTACATACAAAAACACTGATCTTTATCACGAAGGACAATGGTGTTAAAATAATAAATCTGTAAAACAAAATGTATTTATTATTTATTACATTATAGATGTAGTCTATTCAGAATTATACAGACTTTAGGTTCGGGGATAGAACTGAACTAACGGGGTGGGGTTAACCTAGATTGTTTTCTCTATACTGGAATTAATGCAGTCTTGAGCATTAATAAGTGAACGTAACTTTTTTTTTTTTTATCAAAAACAGAAGGGAGTCCCATTCGTCCCTTAAATTTACACATGTATTTAACACTAATGTTTTTTTGGTGGTGTTTTTTTTTAAAAACTTTCTGCAGAACAGATAATTGCTAAACCAGCTAGTTTTAGCATGCACACATTTGTTTGGAATATGTTATTATAAAATGGACACTAAAATAATGAAAAAGTTGCCAGTAGTTAAGAGGAATATTCTGAGTTTTTAGCCCTAGCTGGACTTCCATTTGTCCCCCTCCCCCATCAAAATAAACAACATCCTGATTTTTTTCCTCATCATCTTACCTTAGCATTAAATATAAAGCATTATTCGGATAAATGCATTTGGAATGACATTTGACTGTTAGAAGGAATAATAAATTCGTATGCACATAATCCTTTGAGACAAAAATCGATATTGAGATACTACAGAACATTACGATGTCCAGAAATGTATTGGTTATAGAGATTTCTTACACACCCGTTGGTGAGAACATCATTCGTTATTTTTTATAAAACATACTTGTTAACACATATACGTGTTTTAACATTTTAAAGACATACGACTGGTTGCTCCAGGTCACCAATACCATACCATCCAAACCCCCCCCCCCCCCCAAAAAAAAAAAAAAACCAAAAAAAAAAACCCGTCGAATTTATCACTCCGTGACGTACAAGATAACCTGACATTTGTCTTGTCTATGACGCACAAGTTAACAATAAGCGAAAAGACCGTAAATAGGTTTTCGTTGTAAAAGACATTTAAATTTATTTTAAAACTGTTTTTTTAAGAAATGTAAGAAATAGAATACAACATTCGTGTCCGTTAGGTACTATTTATCTTACAACTCGTTGTTTAAAAACGTATCCAATTCGCTTTTGCTCGTTAAGTAAGTTTTAAAACAACTCGTTTAATATAAATGGTATCTGACGGCCTCTCATGTAATATTATCTATATTCATATTCTAAGCAAGCTAAAAACCTGTAAGTAAATTGTAATTTTAACAGTGTAAAACTATTTTATATGCTGAAAAAAAAATCCGTTTAAAATCTCTACAAACTCAAGATAATCCATTTAAAATACACCTGCGAAGTCACAGTATTGTCTCAACGCTCCATTATATTTCAGTAATGGAGAGATGAAACCCTACTTAATTAACCCACCAAAACCATTAGTGTTAAACTTCATACTAACATATATTCACATAAAATTATTATTTAATGGTGTATTTTAAGTAGGAGGATATCCTCGTAACTCTCCATTCATGAAAAATAATGGGACTCGGCCTAGCGGGCCTCGTCTCCATTATTTTTCAGGAATGGAGAGTAAGTCGGACATTCCCCTATACTTAATACTGTAGGCCTAACGTGGCTTGGGAGCAATACAGATAAAGTAAGTTAGCAATATGCCAGAAAAGTGTCATCTGCAAGGGTTAGGATTTGCCTTCCGGCAAACGTAAATGAGACCGCACAGTCGAATGAACTGCGGTAATGCCAGTCCTCTAACGTTGAATAATGCAGCCGTAGGAACGGCGCCAATATTCACAATCTGCTGTCCTTATACCTGTAACAACCTGCTAATGCACGCATGTCTTAGGTAAGCGCACATAACGTGGTGTGACATACAACAGTTTGCGGGTAAAGAAACTACAGATAAATCACCTAACACGTTTCAGTTTCGTCCGTATTGAACCCACGAGAGCGTCGTTATGTATAGGTAAGCAATATTACTGACATATTTTTAAAGACAGGAAATCAGTTTATTTTGGTGTTCTTATATACTAGTAGTTCACCTGTAGTTATCTTAATAACGGAGAAGCCAAGATTAAGTTGGATGAGGTAATTTTGTAACGTTACAAGTACTCTGAAAGCGCTATTGGTATAGAGTATAGAATATAAGTTGATTAGTAATTCACGCCTATTTACACATTTTACTCTGTTAAAATGTTGTTGTTTTTTGTCAGTTGTTGTTTGTGTGTGGTTTGTTTTGTGTTGTCGATTTTATGTGGGGTGTTTTTTTTTTTTTTTTTTTTTTTTTTTTGGTGTGTGTGTGTGGGGGGGGGGGGGGGGCTGTTGTGTCTTTTGTTTTCTTTTTGGTGGATTTTTTTCTCTGTTTCACGATAGTATCAAGAAGAGTTTTAAGACATACTAATAGTTTTTGTATGCACTTTCAGTGGTATTAAAATAATGACTAAACATGATGCCCCAGCCTACGTGTAAATGTTTATGAGCGGTTAACGACCATAAGTATATGACCTATGGTTAAAATATCCCGTTGTTGTCGTTTTCATAATTTATTGATAAAATTGCGATTCTATGAAATACGGGGATTGCAGGGGTTGTAGATTTAGATAGTTCATTTATAACTACCCCTGGGTTCGAAGTGCAATCTAAGCAAACACTTAAGTAAAATAAATGCAATCCCACAGAATAGTATATGTGACAGAGAACAGTTCCAATGTATCCGTGTAAATGAAAGGACGCACACACACACACACACACACATACGCACACATACACACACACACACACACGCACACATATATACATACACACACACACCATACACACACACCACACACACACACACCATACACCCACACCATACACACACACCACACGCACACACACCATACACACACACCACACACACACAAACCACACATACACACACCATACACACCATACACACACACCCACACACCACACACACACCATACACACACACACCATACACACACATACACACCACACACGCCATATACACACACACACCACACACACACACCATACACACACACCATACACCCCCCCCACACACACACACAAACACACACACACACATAGACACATAGACACACAAACACACACATACACATACACCATACACACACACGCGCGCGCATACATACACCATATACACACGCGCGCACACACACACACACACACACACACATACACCATACACACATACACGCGCGCGCACACAGACATACATACTTACTCACACCTACACACCTGCACACGCACACACACACACACACACACACACACACACTTACAAACACACACACACCACATACACACCACACTTACAAACACACACACACACACACACACACACATTATGTGGCATATATTATTTATACTTCGAAAAGTGTATTTATTATTTCAATATCATAACAATACAACAGTGCTTCAACAAGCATCGAAAGTTAGTAAAGTATTCGAACGATCTCAGATAAATGTTATTAAAGGTTCTGTCCTGAGTTTGCTACCAGTGTAAGCTGTTTCCCACTATCAGAGCCTTGTTCGGCGACTAAACTTACATGCTAAATATATGGTCTTATTTAGAATTATACAAATGTTTGCAATTCTAATGTGTTTGCAGTTGTATGCTAATATTTACAGCAGTCATTCCTGATTTCCTTCCTAATATACATTTTTCGTACGTACGGATGGTAAAATCGGGTTTGGGCTACTTCAAACATTAGAACGACAAAAAAGCACCTTGTTTATATAGACACTGATATTCTAAACAGGATTTCTTTGGTAAAACTCTTGCACAATTTTTCATCGTATATTCAGAACAAGCTGTTGTAGCGCACGCCTGTCATCCATTACAGGAAAGGTGGGGGAGGGGAGAAGAGGGGACCGCCTGCACTGGCAAGTGCAAGGGATCACCAGCAGCCCGATCAAATCGGTAGCAGGCGGGGGGTGGTGGTGGTGTTATGGAATTTGAATGGAGCAGTTAAATGCCAAAGAGAAAAGGGTGCGCAATTTTGATTGAGGGAATTTGGCGCAATTTTGATTGAGGGAATTTGGCGCAATTTTGAACGGTCGGTCGAAAGGTAAATGACGTCATGTGCTAGTTTTGATATAGTGAACTAGTGGCAGTCCTCTTTTAAGCGATGTAGGAAGGATGACATTGCACTGTCCAGTAAAGGATCTCCTCGGGAGTGGTTCTCCTGCTATAGACGATGCACTTGATAAAGATTCATGGACTCAACCACTATTTTGCTCAATGCCTATTCAACTCTGCGTTATGCAGAGATACAGTCTTAATATGTGGATAATAGTTTTGTCGTTCAGATTTAATATTTAATTTTAGTCATCAAAAAGGATCTGTTAATCGTAAACATCTTTTCTTACACACCCGTTGGTGAGACATACGACTGGCTGCTCCTAGTTGATGGCCAGGTCACCAATACCATACATCCAATGAAAAAACAGCACGATCGAAATCGATTAGACTGTGACGTATAGTTAACCTGACAATAATTTGTTCTGTGACGCGTAAGTTAGCTACAAGCGCAAAGGCTGTAAATAACTTTTAGTCGAAAAAGATGTTAAAATTTGCTTAAAACCTGGTTTTTGAGGATATGTAAGAAATAGAATAATACATTTGTGTCCGTTAGATACCATTTATCTCACTACTCGTTGTTTAAAACATATCCAACTCGCTTTCACTCGTTAGATACATTTTAGCACAACTTGTTGTGAGATAAATGGTATCTAACGGCCACTCGTGTATTATTCTCTATATACAGCGGCAACAAACTCAGTATAGTCCCTTTAATTTATTTGCAACAGACTGTTATAATGAAGAAGTCCACGTACTCAAAGAAAAGCGTGATATTTCAGTTCATCTATAATAGTCATGAAAACCAAGTGGTCGGTGTGTTTATACCTAGAAGAACAAATAACAGACAGTGTTTGTTTTGGTGTGTTGACGTGATGACATATATCAACAGACCTTATAAATCTGGCACTGTAAAGACAACAATCTCTTTTAACATCGATTTAAAAAACAAAAACATTAACGTAATTGTAATTGTATGCAACACAGACAGTTTGATTGGCACGACAGTCACACCACCAGGAAAATTATAAGTTTATTTTGTTTATCGAGCAGCAAGGGATCGTTTATATGCACCATCCCACAGACAAAATAGCACATACCGCAGCCTTTGATATACCAGTCGCGGTGCACTGGGTGGAACGAGAAACAGCCCAAAGGTCCCACCGACGGGGATCGACCATAGACAAACCGCACATCAAGTGAACGCTTTACCACTGGACTACGTCGCGCCCTCGCCAACAGGAAACGCATAAGACCATCAGTCATTCTCATTTCTCCGTGTTACGAACGGAACCAGTGTACAAAAATAGAGCAATAAATCTGATAGTCAATAATATGATACGGCGTTATCTCCTATCGTGGCACGACAAAGAAAAATCACTTGGTCGCTAAGACTAGACATAAGTAGCTGTATATCACTCATCTAGCAATGTGTTCGCTTTCAAAACGTCACCGGAAATAGTTACGTGAAGACATACAGACTTTAATAAACCCTGGACAGTACTTAATACCTTTCTCGTGATTTTGTAGATTGGTTTATAGCCGACTCAAGTACGTCTGACGACCGCACGTGTTCAGGCTTCAGAGTAAAGTTATTATCTAGAATCGGACATTTTCGTTCAATTCATGAAAAAATCAGCCTGCTCCTACAGCCAAATCCGTGTTAAACAGGCACACTCGCGCGCGCGCACACACACACACACACACACACACACACACAGACACACACAGACAGACACACAGACACACACACATACTCTCTCTCTCTCTCTCTCTCTCTCTCTCTCTCTCTCTCTCTCTCTCTCTCTCTCTCTCTCTCTCTCTCTCTCTCTCTCTCTCACACACACACACACACACACACAAACAATCATACATACATACACACACAGACATAACACACACGCACACACAGAAACAGACAAACATACACACATACACACAGACTCACATACAGACCCACACAGACATAACACACACAGACACACACACATGCACGCACGCACACACGCACACACACACGCACGCACACACACACACACACACACACACACACACGCACACAAACATTCGGGGTTACCAAAATGATTATGCTGTTGTCGATGATTTGGTGACCTCCTTCCACTGTTGGTGTTCTAACAGATGTGGTCACGGTAGGTTTATGACATGGGTGGTTGCAAATTCTTAAAACAAATTATTGTCCGATAAAAACTACAATTATCCATTCGTTTTCACCATTCAATCGTGCTGAACTGGTCACAATGGAGAATATAATTACTTGACTTCAGATACAAACTGCGAAGAAAGTGAAACTAAAATGTTTCAGTTGTGTGTTCAGTTTGATTCTGAACTCATTTTTTTCAAAAACTCCAACACATAGCACATCTATACGTTTAAAGCTGTCCTTTCTTTCGACAGGTCAGGTTAGTGCCTTCGAAACTGAAGTCAATAATCTATTCTTTTACAGAACAATAACACTGCTGATAAGTGGTTTTGGATTAATGTATCTGATTTGGACGGGTGTTCTCATATTAGCCTTTAGGATAAGCTGTATTGAATGAAATCGGATTTTGCTAATCTGTACACGTCGCACCGAGCAAACACGACAGAGCTGAAATTTATTAATTTACCTGCACTCCGAGGTAGCAATATCAGCTTTTCTCACGTTAGTTTTTATATGCTCACTGCATGGTTATTGGAAACTATTGCCGCCATACAAACCTTTTTTTTCATTACATGTCCTCCGGTTACACGCTTAAAATAATAGTATTATTGAAAATAGGTATTTGCTAGACACAGTATTTCTTTTGTACTTGTTTATACATATATTTAAAATACTGTCTTATACGGTTTTCATTGGTTAACCATTAAAGACGCATACTCGTTAAAGATACAGGCATGCTCATTAAAGGAACGTGATCATTCAGGGCATATTTTCATTAAAATTAATTAATTTATTAATAAATTCATTAAATTCCTAAAAGGTACATGTTACTTAAGGCACATGGACATAAAACATGTATGTGATTATTAAATGCACTTGTTGCCCTGTGTGCAAAAGTTATACAGTTTCTCAAAATCTTTGTCGAGAAAAATAGCAATGTGGAATACTAAATCTTGCTGACAAAGAACGGGGAGGAGGCAGCAGAAATAGTACTGTTACACATACCAAACAAGGGAAGTTGTGCCTTTAATTATTGAAATATCAGAGTTGTTTATGTAAAAACTAAAGTAGTTTTGTTTAACGACACCACTAGAGCACATTGATTAATTAATCATCTGCTATTCGATGTCCAAAACAAATTGGTATTCTTACAAGTTCCATTAGCAGAAACGGCTATTTAGAATGCACGTTCCAAGACATTTCAACTAACAGTTGTGAAACATAGGTTGGGGCGGGGGAAATCCAATAGGTTTACTGTTGAGGTGTGATTTACGACTCGTGCGCCTAAGACGATCGCTTTACCAACTGAGCTAAAATCTCGACTTTTAATATAGAAGAGTAACCCCAAAAAAAGCTCATCATGGCCCTTTATGTGATTTGTTCTGAAACATGTGTAAAAAATCATTAAACTGCAGTGATTTTTTTTTTCTAGTGCCGTCATTAACTAGAAGATACGACAGACGAGATCAGTGACGTCTTAACACACTTCTGCTGCGAAATGACTCCTGACATCTCCGTCTGACCTGCCAATCATCACAATGTATCGAGTGATCCGCTTTGTCAGGGTATTATAAAACCCCATCTGAATGTCCATGTTCTTCTATGATCCGTAAAGTTCCACTTTTACGACCAATAAAAGCTGATCACCAATACCAATCAGTTCCTAAACCTGATTGTTTTAGTTTTTTTCACGACAAAGGATCGATTTAATCCCATAACGTACTATATAGAGCGAACTATCGTTGTGGGTCGCGTGGAAATAGTAAAGAATCAGGCTATCTGTGAAGTATTTGAATGGTGATAACATGCCAGCGAGAGAGGTTCCGAGTTATAGCAGTTCTCGCATTCAGAGAGCATACCGGATTAACAACATCGAACAGTCTCGCCTTGCGGGCAAACTTCAGCTGTTGGACAGGCAGAAAGTTCATCAAATCCGATTGACAAATCAAGACATTCGTCTGATTTCGCTATCACTCGATTACATCCAGTCCTCCAGTGGCCACAGTCCCGAAGGGTTGTCTCCCATTAAAGAGGACTCTGACAGAGAAGACCTGAATGACAGCCCGGAAGAAAAAGGGCCGTGCTTTCTGTACGGCGAGAGAATCGTCAGCAGAAGAGTTCGCCGCTTCCGAAGACCTCAGTCCGCCACCGACAAGAGCCGAACGGAAAGCGTGACGTCTTCTTCGGATACGGCATCGTTGCTAACTCCGCGACCAAAAAGTAGTCCTTCGAAGAGCCGCCAGTCGGTGTTGTGGATGACTGCGCTTCTTGACGATGATGATGATGACGACGACTACGCTGTATCACAGAAAACAAGAAGCAGATCCCCTTCGCCCGTACATTCGTGGGAAAACGAAACAGACGAGATTACCAGAACGATAATCCAGTCCCAGTCGCAGAAGAGACGTACTTCCGTCTGGGAGCGCGATCCATTGGAAATCCGTAAGATGAGCGTGCCAGCTTTGAAACCATTCCCCAATGGTGCAGACGACAGCCAGCGTCCCGCCCCGCCCGTACGTCGAGCATCCACTGTGCCATCGAGTGGAAGGCATTCCAATATATCGGACATCTTAAATCAAAGACGCCCAACGCTCTCTGCCGAAGCCTGGAAGAACCATCTGAGTAAAAAACGACCCATGCCCTTATCGCTAGAAAACCAAAGAGAGAAAGTGATGAACGAAAAACTGGAAAGAAACGAAAATTTGAAAGACTATGTTGATGGAAAAGTGAAGAGTTTTATAGACAGCTATCCAACAAGACGAAGCTCTGTGGAGAGTATGTAGCACGAGATTGGCAGACTCTGTTCACTGGTTGTGACAACAATTTGTGTTATTTTAAAACATGCAAAATAATTTATTCTATATTCCAGTGACACATGTGGTGTTTGGTGTTTAGTATTTATCATAGCGTATTTAAATGATAACGACAAACCAATATGTGGTGTGCATTTCTTTACAAAACAAAGCTTGCATAAAGTCATAAATCGTTATCACTTCTTCTTTTTTTAGAAAGATATACCAGTATATACCATAACAATTGTACAACAAAGATCGCAATATGACTTAGAATGCAGGGGCCAATTTCACAAACATCGTAAGTTTACGTATGCGACTAGCGGTTATACCGGGCATACATTTATGGTTATATAGTGTTTGGCATCTATTTCACACACAAAATTATATCATTACAATGTTTTTTTTAGCATTTTAAGGACAAAGGAAAATGAAATATGTGTATTTTAAACTATATTTGTTGTACTATAACAGTAATAAGAATTATGGTTTTATATTTACGTGCAAAACAAGACGTTTAATGTTATACAGCTTGAAGGCAGATTACGTCAAAGATCAAGAATCTTAAACGTTTCATATGCACTACCCTCCGTTAGGTATGTCTGTATTAAAGTTAAAGTTAGTTTGTTTGACGACACCACTAGAGCACACTGATTTATTAATCATCGGCTATTGCATGTCAAACATTTGGTAATTTTGACATACAGTATTAGAAAGGAAACCCGCTACATTTTCCAGTTAGTAGCAAGGGATCTATTATATGCACCATTCCAGACAGGATAACACATACCACGGGCTTTGATATACCAGTCGTGGTTCACAGGCCGGAACGATGTCTGTATTAAAACATTGGGATCAAACAGGTTCATCAAGCTATGCATAAATAAACATGCTTTGGCTGTGTCTGGTACATTTCCGACAGATTTAATCCATTTCCCGAGGGGAGGGCACCCAGCACAATCCAAATTATAATTCGCTAATTATTATTCATCCGTTCAACACTCGCTTTTCGCAGAATTTCGAAGTTCCAGTGGGGTGAAGTGCGAAATGTACTCTCTTGAATCGGCACCTGTAAAGACACAGTTTGGTACCAGTCGTCCAAAATCTTGGTCCTGAACCGCGGACTATGCCACCTGATTTGTGTGTACAGTAAGTAAACCAGGAACATTCCACCTAAGTTAAAATAACCAAGAGTATATCTTATCGCCAGGAACGTCTGATAAAATAGAACAAACGTAAAGACATTTAAATCCATTTATTTCATGGCAATAATACAGTACTATAATAACTTAATTAATATTCACAATTAAAAAAAAAAAAATAATCACACACACGTCCACATCATTCTGCATGAATACATGTTTGAATATGATACATTTCTTTATTAAACTGAAATATATAAGTCTGATTTTATATAGGGAGAACCGACTAAATCATGGGCAAATTGGGCATTTTATGAACCCTAAACGTCCAAAGGGGTCAACTTTGTCTTGGGTGTGGCCGGACTGCCGATTAACTAATGTCAATTTTTTGTCAAGCAAAACCCTTAGGCAACATAAAAGCGGCCTTTTAATATAATTAGAATCTTTAAAAAAATAACTGTTATTTGATGATTTGGTGGAATAAAAATGTTGTCTTTTAAGACAGATGACTGCTTAATACAGGTCGTTGTATATTAGACAACTGAATAAAAAAGGCCACTTGAGAACATAAGCTCACAGGGATAACAGCACTGATGAGGAGGTGGCGCGTTTTTACTGTATCTTCTCAGCCCATTAACAGAGGGGGAAAAAACCTGTAACGCTTGTTACCAAAGAAAAAATGTACTGACGTTGTACGTAGCCTCATCTGAAAGCTCACCCCGTGTTGTATACCAGACGTGGTCGCTTGAGCAGATTTGTCTTGTATAACAGGAGCAAAAAAATACTGATGAACGTAAGTCAGCTAAAATTACAGCCAATCAAAGCAAAACAAATTTAATTTGAAGATTATACATAGGTGAAAGTTTATTGTTGTATCTTGACTAGACCTTTTTGTTAACTGCATTCGAGCCACAAGAGCATAATAGATGTGTCATCCAGTATCTAACAGACTAATAATAGAGAATAATACAAGAGTGGCCATTAGATAATATTTATTTAACAACGAGTTGTTCTAAAATGTTATTTACAGCCCTTGTACTTACGTGTCACAGACAAATGACTGTCAGGTTAACTATACCTCACAGTGTAATCGATTCTGATCGTGCTGTTTTTTCATTTAATGTATGACATCGGTGACCTGGTCATCACCTAGGAGCAGCCAGTCATATGTCTTGAAATTGTTAACATACGTACATGTTAACAAGTATGTATTATCAAAAATAACGAATGATGTTCTCCCAAATGGGTGTGTAAGAAATGAAGGCATCACAGTACCACACTCATTGTAACATAGGAATCCTTGACAGATAGCCGTAGAAGCAGATTCATTTCTTCAGGACAGTATATTTGAAAATACTGACAAAATTCATTATCATCATCATCATCATCATATTCTCATGCCATGTTTAAATAGAACAAATCTGTTCATAAATGTACGGTCAAGGACTTTCAACTCAACTCGCGATGAGAGTAGACGTGGTTAGCTGCGCTCTTGACTTACCCCCCCCCCCCCCCCACACATACACACACCTGGGGGGACTGCTCGCCAGTTTTGGAAAGCTGAGTGAGTATCGCGTCACGCACACCGGGTCACGAGCTTCCGTGACCTTGGTGTACGGGGACGCGATCTCACCGACAAGGAATCGGAAGTGGAGGAAGAGGAAACCTGCGCTAGGAGCGACACGGGGGGGGGGGGGGAGATCTAAGCTGGCGGCTCAACCGCCAGTGGCGGTCCCTTCTGCGACCAGCCCCAAGGGAACCGTCGGCCACCGAACTGGACGAGCTCAACACTGCGGTGTGTGAGACGCCCAACGACCCTCCATCACCGACCGTCACATGGCCCAGGAAGAACTGGCCGGTATCTCCGGTACAGCCAGTCGCCTCGCCATCGGCCCGATCGACCATCGTTGGAGAAAAAAGGAAGGCAACATCACCGACCGACCGGCCAGCCAAGGCCGAGAGACCAGCCCCGGTAGTCGCTCCCCCTGAAGAGTCCAAATGGACCGTCGCTGTGAACGGACTGAATAAACAACTTCACCAGTACATGCAGGGGGACACGACTGACTCGACGCAGCTACGAGGCAGCCACCTCAACACAGACTGGAGATCTCTGGAGGACGGCAGCAAATACGAACTCCACAACAAGATGTTTGGAACTCATGACACCGTAGTCGTGACGCACCAGAGGGACAAGACCTACCGCCAAGTCATACTTCCGGCCAAGTTGGACAACAAGAACATCCACAAGATGATCCGGGCGGTCTGCGGCCCCGACTACGGTGCTGTAGTGCGTACTTTGCTACGATGCCAACATCTCCTGCCTCTACTCCGGGAATCTTCAGGCTCGCCAAAGTAGACACCAACCTCCTTTTTCTTTTTGGGAGCTTAGTTGGACTTTAAAAATTTTCGGCCGCGGCTCAAAATTCTTATATATTTTTTTTTTTATAAATAGTCCAACGCACTTTACTTTGGTGCCCGATCAATTGCTCAAATCACCTTAAAACCTTTTAGGCCGAGCAGTCAAAAACGTTTGGTTTTAAATTCTTAGTCCGGACATGTGTAGAAGTGTAGAATGTCGTTAGGATTTTAGGACTTGGGTCTTTGACCGACCACTAAATTTTTTTTCTCCAAATTCCGCCCACCTCAAACGTACCCCTCCCCACTCCTGGCCCAAACTGGATTTTGCCTTCCAATAAGTTTGTACGTCCTAACAAATATACATTACGAATTAAAATGAAAAATGACTGTGAAAAACATTAGCACACAACCTCAAACACATTGGATATACAGACATTGATACTCTGGGGAAAAAAAGGTATTTAGTATGTAATTTTTACTCGCCAAAACGTCGGTTAGTCGGAAACATATTATAATGGCAGCAAACTCCGAACAATCGCTTTAAAATGTAATTTTCCGAAGATCTACATTTTGAAACTTTGTTCAATAAAAATAATTATAATATATAATAAAATGTTATTAAAGTACTACTAACCAACAAATAACGTCAGCAATGCCAAAACATTTGACCATGCCGTTCCTTGTTGAGGGAGGCAACTCTTATGATTAATAAATATACGTATATGTACAGTTAATTTCCTTTTTACAACAATAAATGTGTGTGGTTCTATACCGGCCTAGGTGGCGTCATGGTTAAGCCATCGAATATAATGCTGGTAGGTACAGGGTTCGCAGTCCGGTACCGGCTACCACCCAGAACGAGTTTTAACGATTCAATGGGTAGGTGTAAGGCCACTACACCCTCTTTTCTTTCTCTTTCTCTCTCTCTCTCTCTCTCTCTCTCTCTCTCTCTCTCTCTCTCTCTCTCTCTCTCTCTCTCTCTCTCTCTCTCTCTCTCTCTCTCTCTCTCTCTCGCTCGCTCACTAATCGCTAACAATTAACAACCAACCCCCTGTCCTGGGCAGACAGCTCAGATACCTGAGATGTATGCCCAAGACAGCGTGCTTGAACCTTAATTATGAAAATAAGTTGAAATAAAATGAAATGTGGTTCTATGTATATAATCAATATAATATATGTATGAAAATTAGCACTTGATGAACATTTCTATTGAATTGTACAATCTAAATAAAAACAAATGTCACAATAAGTGTCAATACCAAATCCTATTTTAAATATTTGTTGAAAAAGTCTCCATTCGTATTCTTGTAGCCCAACAGCACTTGAATGTTTCTTTATACTACTATACACGTTAACATTCTTACAGAAAGTAATGGCCAGGCTCATTTCTGATAAAAACAAACACTTGAATATACCATATACTTAACGTAAATCCAATATCCACAACCATCACCAGTTTGCCTATCCTATGCCACACACAATTAACCACCAGACACATATCTTTACCAAGCACATGCTATGTATGTCATCTTTATACAAAGGTTTTTTTTAGCAGATGATAATAGAACGATATAAGGCCTTTGTTAAAATACACCAAAAACATGGAGTTACATTTAGAGTTGTCAGTGTCCCCGGCCAGGTACTATGAATATGGATGATTAAAAACAAAAATTGTCAAAATAAACCAAAAACCGTAAGGATTTAGAAAGGTAAAAAATTAACCAAAAGTCTAAAAAAAAATAAGAAAAATAGCACAACTTAATAACAAACCGTCTTGAAGGGTGATGATTTCAATGCACTGAATAAAAAAGATACACTTTGTTTTTAAAAGCTCAAAGCGGAAAGAAAGGTGAACAAACTGCCAAATGTAATAATGGATAGATAATGAATAATGAATATATGGATAGACAGATATGATCAGACATTTAAATATTGTTAGCTGTAATACGAACATATTATGATGGGTTGATATGATTCACTAGAGCAGTCACGACATTATTAAAACGTCCTTTTGACTCTGTCTTGTGAAGAGCTACGATATTGGAAAGTGTCAATAGGTTTTCACGGTCATTTACAACAAATTAGTTATAAAGAAATGCGAAGAAATTGGCACTCAAAAGAGTGAAGGGATAATAGTAGGGCGGCTTAGCTGATCAATTGTGCACTTTCCCTTAAAAGCATGAAACTTGGCACATGGTTAGAGTAACACAATAAAAAGATATAGTCCAGGGGCCACCGGAAATTGCACCCCGTATGGTGGCCATCTTGGATTTCAAAATGGCCACCATTGTGGACCTGCTTTGTTAAATATCTCCTTAACTAGTACAGAGATCGAGACAGTTGAAACGCCTATACCTACATTTTAGGGCTCTAGGAATCCAATGGTGACATAAAATGTTTGAAAATTGTAGTTGCCATCTTGAAATCTAAGATGGCCGCCATAGACAAGCTATTTTGCTGAATATCTCATTAAGTAGTAAAGATATCAATACAGTTTTAACGCCTATACCCACGTTTTAGGGGTCTAGGAATCCAGTTATAACATTGAATATGTTATAGCTATTTTATAGTCGAAGATAGCCACCATCCAAAGGCTATTAACATAGCATATCATCAGTTAACAGGTCGACACACAATATGTGAAGGAATGAACCATCAAGAAAACATCACGAGTAGTTGGCCAAAAAAGCACAGTTACCGTCACTTGATTTTTCTAAGTCTCTGTTGCATTCCCCATCACAAGAACAAAGAGACGTGCATGGAAGTGCAGCCTTCTTACACCTGCAGCGACCAGTGCATCCTTTTATGCATCCACACCGGATAAGTTCATTGCAGATCTTTGCGACTTCCGGTAGTGTTGTCCAAATCGGTTTAAAGTGACCGTCAGATGTTTTCCCCCAACCCCACTCACTTGGAGATGGGAGCTCAGGCTGTGCATGTAATGCCTGGCCCCAGCATAATGCTCCTTGGTACACTGCACGCCTAACATGCTGCACCAGAGCATGATGTGTAGGCGGAATTGATTCCAGAGGTCTGCCTTTCTTTGCAAACAGTTTCTTTCGTGCTGTATTAATGTCAAAATGACGAATCTTGCAATAATGCTCATATAGGACTCAGTTATATCTGTTTTGTCATGGTTGACTTCAGATAGTGCATCTGTAAGCTCTGGGAAGGACTCCCATACAGCCCATGCAGTTCGCTTACCACGCCCAACAAACGCCGACAGTGTCGCATCCTGTCAGTGCATGAAACATGGGGAGGGCCTTAGACTTCTCAGGGCTGAGAGCAGTGGCTATGTCATGTGCAGGGATGAATCGCAAGCTCTTTCCTGTTCCAAAGGCTAACCATATCTTCAAAGAAAGTCTCTGAGTTGCCATAACTGCAAGTACGACAACATCTGTGTCAACGGTTCGGATTAGGATCCTGTCATTCCCTCTCTGTGCCGCATCAGCTGCATGGAGGAACATGCGGCCATCTGCCTCTTCTTGGCTGCATGGAGCCAGCGATTTTAGATTCATGCGTGGTGGAGCAGTAAGAACCTCTGTTTCCAGTGTGACTACTAACTCCTTGCTGTGGTCTTTCACTGGACAGGAAACTGAAAAGTTCTGTCTTGTTTTCGTCGACACGAAGAAAATTCTGCCATTGTCCAGGAACTGCAACTGAGGTACCCACACGTCGACGAACTCCCTTGCCACGCTTTTCTCGGGTCATGCACTTTAGACTTTTAGGCAGGTAACGGTCCCACACCAGGTCAAGTCGGGTTGCAGATTTATACTGGGAGAGAACAAATGGGATGAATACCTCATTGGCATATTTTCCAAAGGTCTTCGCTGTTCCAGGCGTTAGCATTTGAACAATCGCTGCCCCATCAAGTATTACGCACGTAACCTCTGGAGCCTATCTTTGTTCCAGTTCGAAGCGTCCCTGCCTGGGACAAGGATGGAGGGAAAGGCTGATTTTCATGACGGAAAAAATCATCCAGGTTTCCCTCACATGTCTGACAAGCAATGTAAAGACGGGAAAACAACTGCAGATCGTTCTTTAATGAGGCTACCTTCTGTTTGTCTTTAGGCTGGGCTTTTGCTGATGAGCTGCCAAATAATGGCAACTTGTTGCGGGAGAGGACATCATTGAGAGGCTTTTTACGCTCAAAGAGCCTTTCTTGCACAAATGATTCCAAAGCCTCCTTCCCCACCTTCTGCACAGTTTGCACACTGTGAGTAACTGATGAGCTTGCAATGTCTTTTGTGTCGAGGACCACAATATCAGTGGTTTCTTCAAGAAACGGATTACCAAGCTCCTCGATAACTGACACAAGTGATCTGACATCTTTGTCATGGTGCTCCTGGGTCACCTCAAACTCACCAATCACTCTTGCAACCTCTGGGCCAGCAACCATCCATCTTTGCAGAGCATTGAGATTGTCCATCAGCCCAACAGCTCCTCCACCCCCTTGATGCATGCATTATTCTGCCCATGTGCCTGGTCCGTGGCAATGGAGGAAAATATTCGCTTAGTCTTTTGCACTGTGAACATGCCAGCTCGGAATTCTTCCAACACTTCTGGGTGTGTCCTATGAAGGCCTAGCATGTCTCACAAGTTGACTGGGATCTATCTCGCATAGTGTGTGTGGTCAAGAGCAAAGAACCACGGGAGAAGCTTCCAGAGAGCATCTAAGTACATATCAAAGTCAACTTCCCTCAAGAAGCACATAAAGGTCAGGATGCAAACCTCTAATGCCAATGCAAGACTCCAGTACTGGAATTGTGGACATTCTTTGGTTCTTCTTTGACACCATTCCTTAAATGATAACTGTTGATCCTTGTCAGCTGCTCTTGCATAGTCATCGTATGCGTGATGCTGCAGTATGTTCAATGCTGCAGCTGTAACCTGATGTGCGTGACGTGTACGCGCAATATGCACAGCTCACAGGAAGGAATCTGCTGTTCCGGCTGAAGCAATGTCAGCTTGCACCAATGCTTCTACCCAGCCACTTCCTGCTAACCAATCACCTGCTGTCTTCAGTGCAGCCAATTCAATGTGCAACCCTCCAAACAGAATAACACATTTATCCTCTCCATATTTCTCGGGCCAATTCCACTGAATTTCTATTGCAACTGCGAATAATGGCTGATCAAAGGCGATGACAGGAGTTTGCCCAGGATTTATATGCTGCACAGCACTCAGAATGACATCCATTGAGTGTTTTATCATGGCCGCAGTGTGAGCACTCTCGTGAAACAGTGGTAGTAGAGCCGTTACGGACATTGGACGAGCTGATTCAGACAGGTTGTGAGCATGGTAAGCTGCCCAAGAAATGTTGTCAGCACGAGAGCTTGTGGTCTTGTTTTCTATGTGCTCTCTTACATGCTCAAGCCATATATCGTCACTGGACGTCTTCTCCTGGGCCAGAGACTTTAGGCCTATGTCTGGAACTTTACACTTGCCTGAACAGGTGGTACGTTGGTGTAGTAATTTGGCAAAGCACTGAGTTTCTTTGTGCCAGCTACACCACTAAGTGATGGGGAATGCAACAGAGACTAGACAAATCAAGTGACGGTAACTGTGCTTTTTTGGCCAACTGCTCGTGATGTTTTCTTTATGGTTCATTCCTTCACATATTGTGTGTCGACCTGTTAACTGATGATATGCTATGTTAATAGCCTTTTGATGGTGGCTATCTTCGATTATAAGATAGCTGCCACATATTCAATGTTACCATTGGATTCCTAGACCCCTAAAACGTGGGTATAGGCGTTAAACCTGTATTGATATGTTTACTACTTAATGAGATATTCAGCAAAATAGCTTGTCTATGGCGGCCATCTTAGATTTCAAGATGGCAGCCACAATTTTCAAACATTTTATGTCACCATTGGATTCCTAGAGCCCTAAAATGTAGGTATAAGCATTTCAACTGTCTCGATCTCTGTACTAGTTAAGGAGATATTTAACAAAACAGGTCCACAATGGTGGCCATTTTGAAATCCAAGATGGCCACCATACGGGGTGCAATTTCCGGTGGCCCCTGGACTAAAAATCTTTTTATTGTGTTACTCTAACCATGTGCCAAGTTTCATGCTTTTAAGGGAAAGTGCACAATCGACCTGTTTTTTGGAGCTAAGCCGCCCCACTATAAGGGGTACGTACAGTGGCATAAAAACATTTCAGTGGATGACCTCCGTAGAAGTAATTGATGACTAGAAAACCGAAGAGTAGATTTATTGTATAAGAATAATGACTAGATACACACACGGACGGACGGACAGACTCACACACAAAGACCAATACTTCCTTAAAGCTCAAACCATCTCAACAGGCGGGAACGATATGTAAGTATCTTGTACTTAAAGTTATATTTTGTTGCTACCACAAGGTCATATGGCGACCAAGTGTTATTAAACAGATGCAATAATGTATCCACAGGTATAGGATTCTATTTTAAAGTTTTCTCTTTAAAAAGGATTCCATTTTGGAATTTTCTCTTTAAAAAGGATTCCATTTTGGAATTTTCTCTTTAAAAAGGATTACATTTTTTGAATGTGCTCTTAAAGGATTCTATCACATTTGCAATTCACCCTTTTAGATTTCCGTTTGCAATTTGCTATTACAGTGTTCTATTCTGTTAAAATTCACAGGATTACGTTCTATTCTCTTTGCAATTTTATGTTACAGAATTCTGTTTTGGAATTTGTTGTTACATGATTATGTTCTATTCTCTTTATAATTTGCTGTTATAGCATTCTGTTTTGGAATTTGCTATTGAAGGGTCATTTTGTTTTTGGAATTTGATGTTATAGGATTTTGAAATTCGCTGGTTTAGGATTCTGTAGTGGAATTCATTGTTACAGTGTGGGGTTCATGGACGATTTTCGCCTACACGCAGGACAAGGTCGGATCTTTCCGCTTCTTCCAAGAGTTGATCTCGATAGATGCACGATACACCTAAAATTAAAAACCAAACATAATTCTGGTGCACACGAACAAAGAGTTACAAAAGAGTGATTATCCTTTGTAAATACAAGGCTCGAAACTTGCAAGAGGAAGACAGAAAATACAGTTCAACGTGCACAATATATTTTTTCTGATAATCAGCTACGCAAGCAGCTGTCGCTTTTCATCTTATTTTTGACAGTGTATGGATATATCGAGAATTCTTTATTTTCTGAAGTGATAATATAAATCAAATGTTTTTATCGACGTTTGTCTGAAGTCTTCGACACAGCAGTTGAAAACGTTACATTATAAGTGTAACTTTGAGATTAGTAGTAAAGTTGAAGTTTGTTTTGTTTAATGACACCACTAGAGCACATCGATTAATTAATCATCGGCTATTGGATGTCAAACATTTGGTAATTTTGACATATAATTTTAGAGAGAGTGAGTACCTTTTTAACATGCCCCTATACAACTACGGTTTCGGGCATAATCTTTGAGCGGAAACTCGCTACATTTTTCCATTAATAGCAAGGGATCTTTTATATGCACCATCCCATAGACAGGATAGCATATAAACGGAGGTTTTTAGAGGAAACCCGCTGTCACCACAAAGGCTACTCTTTTACGACAGGCAGCAAGGGACCTATATTTGCGCTTCCCACAGGCAGGATAGCACAAACCATGGCCTTTGTTGAACCAGTTATGGATCAGTGGTCGGTGCACGTGGTTTACACCTACTCATTGAGCCTTGCGGAGCACTCACTCAGAAAGGATAGCACATACCACGGTCTTTGATATACCAGTCATGGAACGAGAAATAGCCCAATGGGCCCACCGATAGGAATCGATCCCAAACCGACCGAGCATCAAGCAAACGCCTTACCACTGGGCCAGATCCTGCCCCTCTGCCCCTCCTGAACAGATGTAAATTATGTAACAAGGGTCATACACGTGATACAGACTTGAAGCTGGTTTAATATCTTATAAATACCATAGCCATGTATACTGAGGCTGATTGATCCTGCGATCGTCACACATTACGCGAGCGCTCTACCACTGAGCTATATCACTGTTCGTATTTCCATCTGTTACGGCGATGCCACACGATTCGAGTAGCTCGTACGAAAACAGCCACGAGAATAACCGACTGAATAGCAACCGATGAAATCGTAATGTCTGTCTGTCAATTGGTCATTCTCGTGGCTATTGTCATACGAAGCACTCGTATCGTGTGACATCGCCTTTAATCTGCTTAAACTGTCCTACCTGTTGTGTATAAAGTGGCCGCAATCCAAGGCATCGAGTTTCTCTGGTTTTTCACCAATGATCTCGTCGCACACGCCACAGAAGAGTTCCATTTCGTCCAGGAGTTGTCTGACCACTGTGAAGTGACGGTGACTGAGCGACGTCTCCCCCGACACCTTGTACAGCGCCTGCAGCCTGGCGTGGCACCTAAGCATCTCCAGCTACAACGACAACAGTTAAAGTTTTGTTTTGTTTAACGACACTAATTGAACACATTGATTTAATAACCATTGGCTGTTGGGTGTCAAATATTTGATAATTCTGACTGAGGAAAACCAGCACAGACAGGACAGCATATACGACGACCTTTAAAGGGACATTCCTGAGTTTGCTGCACTTTTAAAGATGTTATCGACTAACAGAGACTTTTTAACGATTGTAATTACATATCAAATATATTTGTCTGCATAAAATATTAGTGGCTGTATATTAAACGTGTTTCTGATCGTTCTAATATTTGTACTAGGTTAAATTTCATCTTATTTCCTACGTACGAAATTATTTGAAGACAAAATCCAGTTCGGGCTTCTTAGAAATTTCATCTTATTTCCTACGTACGAAATTATTTGAAGACAAAATCCAGTTTGGGCTTCTTAAAAATATTAATATACATATATATATTGAATATACAGACATACAGATATTCTAAACAAGAAAATATATTTAATATGTAAGTTTAATCGTAGATATATTTTATTAGTCGGAAACATCTTACAATGCAGCAAACTCGGAAATGTCCCTTTAAGACTAATAATATACCAGTCGTGTGGCACTGGTTAGAACGCGGATGGGGGGGGGGGGGGGGGGAGGGGAGACAACACACGAGGAGGTTCTATCCTACGACCCATGCACCCCAAGCATGCGCTCTACCTACTGAGCCGGACATTTAAATCGTTTCGGTGGATTAGTTATTACGCCAAATATTTTATATTGTTCTCTACCATATATACACTCAGTTCCTACCTTATTGCTATACTAACATTGTATAACATGAAATCAGGCACGTATGAAGAAAACTAGTGGGGGGAGGGGGAGGGTCGGTATAAACTGTGACCAGCAACGTTTCTAGGGGTATTCGGGGCATGTTCTCCGGAATACATTTGGGTTTTTTTTAAAGAGAAGAAAATTTGCTTTGAGCCCCCAACCTGTCTCAATATGCATGGTCATATTTTTAAAATCTCTATATTATCATTTTAATAGAACAGTACCTTGTTGCCAATCTTCTGAACTATGTCCAGTGATTTTGTGTTTAATTCTATAGCCTGAAATAAAGAAAAAAAAGATAAAAAATGTATACAGCATGAGATATTTGATGCACAATTAAATAGTCTCACTTTACGTGTAGCATTCAAAATCGGATTTCTGTACAAGACAAAGCTGTGTGGATAAAGATGTGACTTGCAGATCTCCTACATCGCAAACATACTTACAACTTGAAAAAAAACAACGTTGTTTTGACTGATAATAAAATATAATGAAAGAATTTTATAAAATGGTGCAAATGTTAGAACTGCTGAAAGCCTATTTAAAAAAAAATTACTTTATGAATTGTAAACAACCTTTGATATTCTTTTCGGAAACGTTGTTTGTGTTTCTAAGATGTTTAAAACTCATTTCCATCCACATTCACGGCATTATAGCGAGTACACGCCGCCAAACAAGCACTTTGCTGAATATCCCGTCCATTAATAAAATGTGTTTTACGTTTGCATTAGTTCAAGTTATTTATTTATTTTTGCTTTCCACTATCTACCCACTTTGTCAGTTGTGATATATACGTAGTGTGTAAGCGTTCTGAAATACGACCAAGCCGCAAACTCGTGCTAGACTTTCAGTCAGATGTGGACCTCATAAGAAAGGGATAGTGCATATAAAAGACCCCTTGCTACTAATGAAAAAAACAATGTAGCGGGTTTCCTCTAAGATTATATGTCAGAATTACCAAATGTTTGACACCCAATAACCGATGATTAATAAATCAATGTGCTCTAGTTGTGTCGTTAAACAAAAACAAACTCATAAGAAAGGAGTATTTAATGGCATGCTATTCTACGCATAGCACACCAGCAGCCCTGTCATGGTTTTCAATAAGAGTTAAAAAGTTTGTTTTATTTAACGACACCACTAGAGCATATTGATTTATTAATGATCGGCTACTGCATGTCAAACATTTGATAATTTTGACATATAGTTTTAGAGAGGAAACCCGCTACATTTTTCCATTAGTAGCATGACTTTTGATATACCAGTCGTGATGCACTGGCTGGAGCGAGAAATAGCCCAATGGGCGACGGGGATTTCGGTAAGAGAGAAAGAAGAAGAAGGAAAGCACTTTATATAATATATACTAGGACAAAAACATTCATTAAATCATTTATACATATTTTCGTGCTTATAATCCAAGTAAGGTTCAAGCACGCTGTCCTGGGCACACCTCAGCTATCTGGGCTGTCTGTCCAGGACAGTGGGTTACTTGTTAGTGGTTAATGAGAGAGACGTAGTGGCCTTACATCTACCCATTGATTTGTTAAACTCGCTCTGAGTGGGAGTCGGTACCGGGCTGCGAACCCAGTACCTAACAGTCTTATGTCCGATGGCTTAACCACTACATCACTAAGGTAGGTACTGCTTTCGTGATACTAGACCTTGTTTATATCAATTGGCTGAGAGGGGAGGGACTAGCATATTCGATAGTGTGTACGGCTGAACCAACTCGGTGGACCCATTCTGTGGTCGTTTTCTTTTGTCCACACGACTTGTATATCAAATGCCGTGATATGTGCCGTCCGGTCTGTGCGAGGAGTAGGGAGCAAGAAGACGGGTAGTTACTTCTCTAGTCATATAGTCTCTTAAGACGCTCCATCATCATCATCATCATCATCATCATCATCATCATCAAAACCAAACCGTATATAGTATCGGATTAAATGTACTCATAACCCCACCCCAATCCCGGGAGCACATCCAGTGGGATCAAAAAGTTCGACAGGAACGTCAGACCCACCTCCTTCCCAAAAGCAAATCCGAAACAGAAATCCAGCATATTATATGTATTAAAATATGTCCAAATGGACAGTTCACATTTATTGTTCAATAAAACATGAAGCCCAGAGCCGTATTAGTTCATAAACCGACTAGGCCTGGGATTAGGGCGCCAAAGTTTAGGTAGTGGAAAAATCTTTCTTTTTTTCTTTTTTTCTTTGTTTGTTTTTGTTTGGGGGTTGTTGTTGTTGTTGTTGTTGTTTTTTTGTGTGTGGTTTTTTTTTTTTTTGGGGGGGGGGGGTGTTTTGGGGGGTGGGGGTTGGGGGGGTGTTTGTGGTGGTTTTTGTCTGTTTTTTTTGTTTGTTTGGTTGTTGTTGGGGTTTTTTTGTTGGGGGGAGGGGGTTGTATGCTACAAGAAATTCCACTTTTCCACTAATATTTGAACTTACTCTTTTTGCCAACTCCATCTGCTCCCTCCCCATCCCCGCTCAGGTTCATCCGCCTATCCCTATATATTTCCACTAAGTAGTGGTATAGTTTTAGAAGCGAGGAGTGGGGCAAACATATTAGTGACCATGGGGCGCCAAATAATGAAATATGTCTCTGATTAAACCCACTAATATTTCAAGTCTATCAAACCCGACTCGGGGAGCTTCCCTCACCCGCTTCCTTGTAACAGTTCCTGCTCGTGGTCCCAGCACGAACGAAGCAAGTCTACGGAAGCAGAGCCAGGTTTTACCATTATGCCACGCGGAGTACTACTATCTATCTACATCACAATTAGCGTGGACAAAGCAGTGCCACTCTGATCTATATTGGTGCTTAGATGAGACCTACAGCATTCGGGGAGCTATAAAAAGATGGCTAAACCAGGTACGAGAAATTCCTGTGCCAGGTTCCCACGATATCGTCTGACACGCAACTCGACTCATCAGCACGTGCAAACAAGAAAAACACGCAACAGAGAGGGTTTCTTCACTGAAATGTATTATTGTCTTGTAAATCAATGCTGCTTTGAAGAAAAACAAACAACTCTATTACTTGTTCTAAGAATCTTGTTAGCAGGCTATCGGTGTGGTTTTTTAAATAGGTTTTTTTTGTGGTTTTTTTTTGCTCTGGAATAAACGCTTGCCCAGTGTATCTGGTCTTTCATTCAAGTAGGCCTATTTAGAAATAATCTGCATTGGACTAAACATATTTCCAATCATCCACATCACAGGTCTAAACCAAGTATTGTGATTACGCAGACAGACGGATGGACGGACAGACAGACAGACAGACAGAGATCAATTGTTTATTAAAATATCAGTTATAGAACAAAGACCATTACTATAATATGTAACAAGCATTCTGAGAGTACTGCTAAAGCAATAAATGTCCCCTACCGGGCCCAACAAATTTTCGTATCTCCTAAATTCAAGAGCCATAACTCTGTGAAAAATGGGTAAATCGGCATGAACGTTGAACTTGATCTGTAATAGTACATGATAAAGCTACATACAAAATTCCAGCTCAATATATTGAAGCACTGCGAAAACAAAGTCCAGAATTCCCTACGTTCAAGGGCCACAACTCTGTAAAAAGTGGGTAAATCGCCATGAAAGTAAAGTAAAGTTTGTTTTATTTAACGACGCCGCTAGAGCACATTGATTTTTTATCTTATCATCGGCTATTGGACGTCACATATTGTCATTCTGACACTGTTTTTCAGAGGAAACCCGCTGTCGCCACATAGGCTACTCTTTTACGACAGGCAGCAAGTGATCTTTTATTTGCGCTTCCCACAGGCAGGATAGCACAAACCATGGCCTTTGTTGAACCAGTTATGGATCACTGGTCGGTGCAAGTGGTTTACACCTACCCATTAAGCCTTGCGAAGCACTCACTCGGGGTTTGGAGTCGGTATCTGGATTAAAAATCCCATGCCTCGACTGGGATCCGAACCCAGTACCTACCAGCCTGTAGACCGACGGCCTGCCACGGCGCCACCGAGGCCGGTAAATCGCCATGAAAGTCAAGCTTGATCTGTAACAGTATAAAATATCAGCTCAATAGCAATTGTTAAAAAAACCCAAACAAACAAACAAACAAAAAAAAAAGAAAGAAAGAAAAAAGAAAAGAAAGAAAAACCCAACCCAGAAAGCTATATGTTTGACAGACGGATATACAGACATACAGAAGGACGGAGGTGAAACCAATAGTCCCCTCCGGTTGGACTGGTACAGTTATGAATATTAGTTATGGACATTAGTTTTTACTATGGTTGAAAAGCTGAATGAAAATGGCTCTGAGTGCATCTTACAGTGTTCACAAAACGCTCTTAAGCTCTGTTAGGCTGCACTGCGTAGTCCTTGCCCAGCGTTTTGCATGGCACCCCACTGTGCTATCGCAGTTGCCAGAGTTTAGTTAATTAGGTCCATGGCTAATAACTAGTAAACGTACTTGCACAATTATAACAAAATTTATTTTCTTGCATTTAGAGTCACATACCAAGTGACATCTTATCATGAGACTACGAAGCTATCCGATATGACATTCCGACTTTAGTGACGTAGTGGTTTTAAGCCTTAAACCATACGATAGTAGGTTCGCATCCATGCACCGGCTCCAAACAAGAGTGTGTTTCAATGTCTCTCATTGAGGTGGTGTAAAGCTACCACTTTTTCCATAATAACCAACGACAGTCATCCCACTCATCAGATCTGAGTTCAGCCAGACCGGTTAGAAAAACGTCCGCTAGACTGGTTTATGCGCTTCGCGGTAAAACAAATGACCATGTCGGGAGCCAATCAAATAGTTCGCGAACGTTAGCAAAACGTTTATAAGTGAACTTGGGGGATGATGGTTGAAGTGCGTGCCTAGGACCTGCAGAGTGCTTGAACCTTAAGTTGAGTTTAAACTGAGAAGAAAAAAAACTTGAACTATGGCATGGGAAACTAGGAATTTTCACTGCAGTGTAATCGAAACCTAGTCATTAAACGTTCCAAGAACGTGAAACAGCCCATTGTCCCATTGTTCGTGCCCAGCTTTGATTAAGTGGTATTTGTCTCGCTGCAGCGTAACGTGGCAGACACCGTTGTCTCCGGTTCAAATAAGTAGGCCCTACGAGTAACAGTGACGTGAATTTGTGATACACATGTTGTATATGTTTGAAACGTTTTTATTTCATTTACAGGGCCATATCTGTCCTAAAGTAACTAGGGGTCAACACAATGGGGGAATCATTGCAAAGTATTATGAGTTTCTTAACCAACTGGAAAAAAGGGCCATTTTTAGACTACTGTTTTAACTTTTTCGTATTGTTTGGGGTTTGGGATGGGCATTCACCCTGGGTACGATGCTAATTCATTTTAATGTTTTGTTGTTGCCACATATTATAATTCAATATACTGTTCAGACGACAACTAATATTTAACATGACGTCAAATTATCTGAAGAAATAAGATCTACAGCAAAATTCGCGATTATATATCTTAGCGTTTCTTTGATATAGTGTTCCTTACAAGTAGAATATATCAACTGTGGACACTACATCTGTCTCTCGGTGGGTATGACGTAAACGAGGTTCACAAACAGGTCGTGTCAAGTTCCGCTCAGTTGTCATGGAGACACCGTGACAGCAATATGATAATATTTATTTTGATTCACTTCCATGCTATATCCAATTAAGGTTCAAGCACGCTGTTCTGAACACACACATACTCAGCTCTCTGTAGTAATTGCTGAGAATTATTAAAGGAACTGTCCTGAGTTTACTGACGTGTTAACTACTACAGTTAAATATTAAATACGGTTTCTTGAGTAGAATATCAGTGTATGTTTAGAAGGGCAAAATTAATTGTTTAATCCTGACCTGCTAGGGGTCCATAACATCAATGCGTCGTGTTCGAAACCCCAGTGGTATATGAGCACGTATAACTAGTTACCTACCTACCTACCTACCTACCTAACATCAGTGTAATATAGTTTGGTAAGTAGTGTTAATGAACAAGACTCATCATGGTACATAGAAAGGCAAACTGTTTAACAACCGGCCCCGATGGTGTCGTGGTTAAGCCTTCAGACATTATAAGGCGGGTAGGTACTGGGTTCGTACTCCGGTACCGGCTCCCGTCCACTACACCACCTTCTCTCTCATTAACAACTAATCGTCTGTCCTGGATAGGCAGCCCAGATAGTTGTGATGTATGACCAGGACAGCGTGCTTGAAACTTAATTGGATATAAGCACGAAAATAAGCTGAAATGAAATGAATGAACTGTTTAATCCGCGCCTGCTAACGTAGTCCAGCTTTATATCTAATTACATAAACTATCTGTAATAAATATACCAGTAAAGTAATGTGTGTGTTTTTCACCTGTTCGAAGTTTCTGGTGCACGTGGCTGTTTTGGCCATTCCCCCAAGAACCTCGGCCTGTCCCAGTCTGTCGCCCGTCTCCGACAGGATGCTATAGGCCGACTCGTAGCGAGGACTGGCTCTCTGAAATACCACAGTTAGAAACATATTAGACAATAACGAGGACTGGCTCTCTGAAATACCAGTTAGAAACATGTCAGACAATAGCGAGGACTGGCTCTCTGAAATACCACAGTTAGAAACATGTCAGACAATAGCGAAGACTGGCTCTCTGAAATACCACAGTTAGAAACATATCAGACAATAGCGAAGACTGGCTCTCTGAAATACCACAGTTAGAAACATGTCAGATAACAGCGAGGACTCGCTCTGTGAAATACCACAGTTAGAAACATATCAGACAATAACGATGACTGGCTCTCTGAAATATCAGGACTGGATCTCTGAAATATCACAGTTAGAAACATATCAGACAATATCGAGGACTGGCTCTCTGAAATACCACAGTTAGAAACATGTCAGACAATAGCGAGGACTGGCTCTCTGAAATACCACAGTTAGAAACATGTCAGACAATAGCGAAGACTGGCTCTCTGAAATACCAGACTTAGAAACATATCAGACAATAGCGAAGACTGGCTCTCTGAAATACTACAGTTAGAAACATGTCAGACAATAGCGAGGACTGGCTCTCTGAAATACCACAGTTAGAAACATGTCAGACAACAGCGAGGACTGCCTCTGAAATACCACAGTTAGAAACATGTCAGACAATAGCGAGGACTGGCTCTCTAAAATACCACAGTTAGAAACATGTCAGACAATATCAGACAATAGCGAGGACTGGCTCTGTGAAACACAACAGTTAGAAACATATCAGACAATAGCGAGGACTGGCTCTCTGAAATACCACAGTTAAAAACATGCCAGACAATATCAGACAATAGCGAGGACTGTCTCTCTGAAATACCACAGTTAGAAACATGTCAGACAATATCAGACAATAGCGAGGACTGGCTCTCTGAAATACCACAATCACAAACATATCAGACAACAGCGAGGACTGGCTCTCTGAAATACCACAATTACAAACATATCAGACAATTCAAAAATAAAATTGTTAGTATAATATTTAGGCTTCTTCAGCCACTCATGTAGTATTCTCTATATAATCTATGTATCGCCATTTTTACAGTTTCGTTAAAGGAAACTTTAATTCGGCTAAATGTTTTTTGATCAAATTCGCCAAATATTTGGGGGGGGGGGGGGGGGCAGCTTAACCCTTGCACTTCATTGTTGGGTTGTATCTAGCTTAATTGGTAGAGTGCTCGGCTGAAGGACTGAATCCCTTCGGTAACCTAGTTTCTGATGCAATTCTTTGTTCATCCCAACCAGTGCCCCACGACTGGTATACCAAAAGCCGTGGTATGTGTTGTCATTTCTCTGGGACAGTGCATACACAAGATTCTTTACTGCTAATGGAAAAATGTAGCAGCTTTCCTCAAAGACTATTTGAGACAATATTAAAAAATTTGACATCCAATAGCTAATTAATTAGTGGTGTTGTTAAATAAAATAAACTTTCTTTTATAATATTTACTTTCTGAAGCCTACGACCAACCATCATTAACACATATCTGATTATAAATGGCATTTTAACATATTTACTTAAAACGTACTTTAATAAAGAAAGAACTGTTTTGTTTAACGACGCACTCAACACATTTTAATTACGGTGATTTGGAGTGGAACATATGGTTAAGCACCACTTTGATAAATGAAAGAAAACCCACTACCGCCACTCCATGGGCTACACTTTTCATCTATCGAAAGAGAATTTTTTATATGCACCAACCATACAAAACCGATACTACATATCACGGCCTCTGTTACACCAGTTGTGGAGCATTGGCTAATATGGAGCGAAAAATAACCCAATCAGCCCATTGACGAGGATCGATCCTAGACCGATCGCGCGTCAAGTGTTGTGGAAATTAACTGAAGCGAGAAATAACACAATGAGCCCATTGACGAGGATCGATCCTAGACCGATCGCGCGTCAAGTATTGTGGAACACTGGTTGGGAGTGAGAACTAGCCCAAATAAGCCCATTGACGAGGATCGATTCTAGACCGATCGCGCGTCAAGTGTTGTGGAAAATTAACTGGGTCGATCCTAGACCGATCGCGCATCAAGTGTTGTGGAACACTGACTGGAGTGAGATCTAGCCCAGTAAGCCCAATGACGAGGATCGATCTTAGACCGATCGCGCATCAAGTGAGCGCTTTACCACTGAGCTACGTCTTAGGTCAAGCTTCAAAATACAGACCCGTGTAACCAGAGCCACGCTGTGTATAATTTGTCGAGTGTTATTGTAAGAATATACATTATTTATGTGGATGAACGACTACCTAGCTACGAGACTGACCCGGTTACTACATACCTCGAAGTCCGATCTTTTCCTGTGGATATCAGCGAATACCATGAGACATCTGGCTTGGACTTGACGATCGCCATACAGCATTGCAACCTTCATGGCATCCTGTTGATATTTAAAGAGAAATCCTATATTTATTGTAGACAAAGTATTCAGAAGCTTTGTATTTCTCCACTCATTACTATATGATGTAGAAATGTGTTTTTACACCATTCGTTTATTTATTTATTTTTTTAAAATCCCAAATTTACTGTATGTAGTAGACTAGTGTTGGTATAAAGTGCTCCTACTGACAGTAGTCAGTGAGAATGTTCCTATTAGCTCAGTTGGTAGAGCGCAATTAGAGTCCGTGGTTCGAATCTACTCAGTGGAGGTTGAGGTTTTTTCTTACATGCAAGGCCTTTCCCCAGAATTTTTATAAGGCGCTTACATTTTTAGCATCAGTATAAGACAATTCAAGCCAAAGTAAGTGGGGTAGTGGGTTAAAAACAGTTAAGTGTTTGCCTTCAATCCAGTTAATCATGTTTTTTTCGTTTTTGTAAAAAAATTTTTTAAAGTAACCAATCAATTCCCCACCCCCAACAATTTCATAATTTGTGCCATGTTGTTGTTGTTGATTTCAGCGTCGTGTTAAATGCTTGTTGTGATTTCTGCTTGTAAAATACCTAGGCTAAGAATGCTAACTTTACAGTATATTATATTTATAAATAAATAAATAAATAAATAAATAAATATGTCATGTAAACAACGTTTTAATAATACAACAACAAAAACGTTCATCCTACCCCGCCATAAGTAAAGAGAAGTGTGGGAAATATAGTTATTTTTGTAGTACATGTAATTTCAACACAAAATCACAAAACAATGTATTCAGAAGCATCTTCACCTCTACCCTTACCACGATACAAAATAAGTTATGAAACCATAACCACTTTCATAACATCCTCTTGTTATTTAAAAATGAAATCTTATACCGAGTCATATTATTCATTGTGGATAAAGTATTAAGAACTTTCATAACATCATTTTGCGTTTAGAAAGCCAATACTTTATCCAGCGAGTTCAACGTAGTCAGGCCTTTACCCAGGATTTTTTTAAGGCGCTTACATTTTTAGCATCAGTATAACACAAATCAAGCCAAAATAAGTGGGGTAGTGAGTTGAAAACAGTTAAGTGTTTGCCTTCAATCCTGCTAATCATGCTCTTTTTTTCAAAGTAACCCATCAATTCCCCACCCCCAATTTCATAATTTGTGCCATGTTGTTGCTGTTGATTTCAGCATAGTGTTAAATGCTTGTTGTGATTTCTGCTTGTAAAATACCTGGGCTAAGAATGCCGACTTCACAGTATATTCCATGTATATAAAAAAAACCTATAAAAAAAAACGTTAATCAAATTAAAATTTACGCTCTTTTTAAAATCCAGCTAACTTATTAAATGTCGTACAAATATATATCTAACATTATCTAACAAATATGATTATTGTAAGCTAATTCAGTGTACGTTTAACTGCAATTTGTATAAATAATGCATGTTCATTTCCCGCGATCGCGATCTCTCGACCATAGGTACAAAATTAACAAAGACAAAGGAAATAAATTAAACTGCCGTCAGGTATTCATTGATACAAACAACTATTGTTTTTCTAAAAATTTACATCAAGATTTACTTCTGTGTACTCGTATTGTTCAGTGTCGCAACGACGCCTCTTGACACGTGGGTGTCAGCTGACTCTGAAGAGTGACGTATATTCGCGTCGAGAGCTTTCCTCGGTTCAGCCAACAAACGTTCTTCCTAACGTTCGCGAATTATTTGATTGGTGTCCGTCGTGTCCATTTGGTTTAACGTGAACCAGTGTAGCGAACGTTTTGTTTTCGCTCGATCTGGCTGAACTCAGCTCTTGTCTTGGGATCGCCTAAATGTCTTTCGGCCCTGAACTGGCATGTGTATTCAAATTGACACGCGTTGTCGGTTTGTTTTTATCACTTTGATTCAAAGACTTTGCAAAGTTAAAATAACAAGTTACAGATCTTCCAGACATTGAATTACCGTCACATTGCTGTCATACATGTCGAATGCATGCGGTTAAAATTAATAATAGTGATTATTAAAATAAACAAACATCATAAGGCCTACGCTGTATTCTGGATTTTCTCGTTACCGGTCGCGAGATCGCTATTAAAGGAGAGGACAATTAAGGCATTTGGCCTGGTATGCATATTCAACGATATATAATGCACATTATTGCTTAATATCAACACGTATAATCGTATAGTTAATTAATAAAACGGTTAAATGTGACGACTATTATATATAACGGGCGCAGCCATTTTGTACCATCTCAGTGAGTACGCCCTCTGGCGAGCTGGTGGTTACGTAATACTTAACGCGTAACGTCAGGAATGAGCCTTAGAACTAGAGAAACACAATCTACCTGGTTTTTGCGGGAAGATAAATAGTCATACATTGCAATGTTCTGTAATAATACACATCCCAGTAAGCCAGCAATAAGTATATCGAGCACTATATATATTAGTTTTCAATACAAAATAAAATACCATTGTCAAAGTGGCTACACAACAAGTCGAAACAATTAACAATGTTTTGCCCATGCATTAACCTACGTACTGAAATGATACACGGAGTTGTTTTCTTAGTTAATTGGTCTATGCTGTTAGCTGCTTCTACCTGTGATTCCTGATTGGCAGGTGTGTATTTAATTGGTAACCAGACGAAACAATTAATTGTCGCTGTCTAGACACAAAAATACATACCGTTATTGTGGAATATTACTTGTCGCCCCTAAAATTGTAATGGACATGGTTTATTACTGTAAATAGTTCTGTAAAACTATTGATTAAAAAGTCTTTTTCATCAAAAACCACAGAACTGACCAATTGCGTAGTCCCAAAGAAAAGAAAATTATCACTTGGGTATTGTGGCTTGTCGTTTTTGCTCCAAAGTAGCATATCAATAGGCCTAATTTTGTACATTTTTCCTTTGGATTATTTATCAGAGAAAAATACTATAACCCCATTTTGTTCCGGTAATGCAACTTGAAATATATTTAGTTAAATATTTTATTATAATATTACGTCATTTATGCTGTTTTACAAGTCAGGTTGATCAAAGAGAAGCGCCGTGTCGAAAATTACTGCTTTTGTTTACACTGTACATACAGGAGACGGTCAGGAGCTGACGTCACTTCGCCCCGAGCTATCCCACCGGACGTCACAAAAACGAAACAAAATGGCTGCCCCCAGTTAGCAGGAATAATAATGTTTTTTTATTAACTCTAAAATTACGCGTTTTTCATTTGCTAAAGTGTCAGTATGTGTTGGTGGTCCGGGTATGCATCTTTCCAACACATAAGGCTCTTGTTTGAGTTGACCCTACCTTTAAGCTAATTGAATATTTGGTATTATTATTATGTTTGAGCTGTCGGATAGATTATGTAACCGTTTGTTCACATCAGAAGATAGAAAATGGTTTAGCAAAATTTTAGCCACTTGCAAATTTTATTAGCCATTTTTTTAAAAATAATTTTTAATTAGGCAATGGCTAATCTGGCTACCAACAGCGCGAGCCGATGATGTTTTTAGTGTGTGGGAGTTTGTATGTATGTATGCCCACAAAAAACTGTCACGTCAAATGTCGGAAATTAACGTGCTTATATCAAATGAATGTTCAAGCACGCTTGTTGTGGACACAATGTCCGACTTAGGCCAGGCATTGTACCCAAAACAAGAAGGGGAAGGGGGAAAAGGCTTCTGCAAATTGCAATAAAAACAATTTTAGGTTAAAAAAAAAAAAAAAAATCATAATCTGGAAATTTAACTTAAATGCCAAATAAATAATTTATGTGTGGCGAGCCAAACAAATTGAGGAAAATTAGACGCAATTTTGACGGTTCTCTAATAATAAATATTTTAATTAGGACTCCTAAAATTAAATAATTTTGAACCAGAAGTAAAAGCAGAGTCCTAAAATAGAACCAAGGGGTAGCTCTAATGTGGGTTCGCAATTCTCACACCAGTGAGTCTAACTTCCAAAAATCAAATTCCTACAAGTTATAAAAAAAGATGTAAACTGGAAGTAATCCAGTATACGGTTAATTACTGCCATTATCAAGTTAATAATAATAATAATATATGGGTATACCAAGGTAACACCTTGACCATAGGAGGTATATGTCAAGGCGAGAAAACGGGAAGGTCCACTTTCATTTTAATTAAGTTGTCTGAAGCAAATCCCAGCTTCTCCTCTAAGACAAACCAACTATTAAATTAGTTACCAAATATATTCTATTACTAAAATATATTTGAAAATCAACTCGAAGGGCGAGGAACGGCGAGGAATGGCACAGGTGCAACCTACTTTCCTCTTTCCCTTTTCCTTTTTAAATTTTTTTTAAATTTGGTTTTACATATTCGTTAATATTATATTTATTGAGTATGTGTAAAGAGGGTGAGAGTTGGGGCTACACCTATCCTTAAGCCAAAAGGGTGCCTGGCTCACTACCACCTATCTGTTGGACCTACCAGCCCCAACTCACACTTCTTCACACAACTCAAAGATACAAAGTAGTACTTAGACACAAGGGTTAATTTAATATCCTAGTCCCAATCAAAATGTATTAATATTCTTCTACGACTAATGCTGGTGAAGAAAAAAAAAAAAAAAAATCCCACAGTGAGCACCACGAAGTTCACAAAAATATATACATAAATGTTTTTCATTCTTTCTTATTCATTCTTTATTTAAAACTGTCCGGTCGTATAAAAGTATGCTAAATTAAGTGGGCAAGTTAATGTTAAAAGCCCCTCTGGCACCCCGACAAGGAAATAAATACATCCGAGATATATTGCCAATAAGGG